>NC_091477.1:85982641-86282641 GCF_036971445.1 Narcine bancroftii
AACCAAAACTAGTGAACACAGAGAAATGCTTAATATTAATTCTATTAAATCTGATTCTTGACTTTTTCAACACAGTAACACTGTTATGGATTGAAACTATTCTGGATCAATAATATTTGAACTGAACTGACCCTGAGAAGTCACTTGTGTCACCAATGTGATGCAGTAAAGAGTTTTGGAATTTTTTTTGAGGGGTGTTGACTAGTTAAAGTGAAAGTAGACAAATGATCCTCCCCTTTCTGTACCATGTAACATATTTCTCCACATTGTCCTCTCTGTTACTTGACACTTATAGATGGTCTCTGGACGTCTGGACTTTTGTAGAATAAAGATTTAGAATGACAGTTAATGCACCACGAATACATCAATTCTATTGGTGTAAATGTTAATTAAAAATCCATAATCAAATGTAAGTGAATACTTTAAGGATGGTGGTAATTTGTAGATCCATCTGAGAATTCAATTGAATGAGATCGGAGCAAAGGATTGATTTTTAGTTAAATTTGTCTTGAGTGAACGATCAAAATGCAGTGATTCAGTGAATATAATGAAGAAATATTGGAGTTAGTGAGAACTGTAGATACACAGTCTAAAACACCTGGACTGAAAAAATCATTAAAAAAGGATGGATAAGATTGAAAAATAAATTAAGAAAGTCTTAATATAAGGTGGGAACATGCTGAGAGAGATGTTAGAATTTTGAGTTAATGGATGAGGTGTCAAAGAATGAACCATCAGCTGCAGTACAGATTTTTTAAAAACCCATTGCGAAGGAAACTAGACAGCAACACAATTGCTGAAATGATGGATTATTTTTTTTAAAAACCTGAACAGGAGCAGACTTTAATATGCTCAAGAACAGAGTACCAATGATGTGGAGAAGGTACCATGTGGTGGAACATAAAAATCAAATATTATACAAATTGTCATGCATTAGTCAAAAGATTCAAATTAGTGGAAAAATATAGCTGCATGTTAGTTAGGGCAGTAGTTAGAAGAATTGATTCGGAGCCGAACAGGAGTGTGGGTATGACAACGGCTCTGTATACGCTTATCTTTGTGAGGTTTTTCAGTTGGTTGTTTTTCCAGACTCTTTTGTGTAGTCTTCCAAAGGCGCTATTTGCCTTGGCGAGTCTGTTGTCTATCTCATTGTCGATCCTTGCATCTGATGAAATGGTGCAGCTCCTGTTCGGCTCCTAATCATGGGTCCTCTACCGGCACCACCTACGGCTCCTAGAACGCTTCCACCAGCATTGTCTCCGCTCCATCCTCAACATCCATTGGAGCGCTTACATCCCTAACGTCGAAGTACTCGAGATGGCAGAGGTCGACAGCATCGAGTCCACGCTGCTGAAGATCCAGCTGCGCTGGATGGGTCACGTCTCCAGAATGGAGGACCATCGCCTTCCCAAGATCGTGTTATATGGCGAGCTCTCCACTGGCCACCGTGACAGAGGTGCACCAAAGAAAAGGTACAAGGACTGCCGAAAGAAATCTCTTGGTGCCTGCCACATTGACCACCGCCAGTGGGCTGATAACGCCTCAAACCGTGCATCTTGGCGCCTCACAGTTTGGCGGGCAGCAACCTCCTTTGAAGAAGACCGCAGAGCCCACCTCACTGACAAAAGGCAAAGGAGGAAAAACCCAACACCCAACCCCAACCCACCAATTTTCCCCTGTAACCGCTGCAATCGTGTCTGCCTGTCCCGCATCGGACTTGTCAGCCACAAACGAGCCTGCAGCTGACGTGGACTTTTTACCCCCTCCATAAATCTTTGTCCGCGAAGCCAAGCCAAAGAGTTAGAAGAATTATAGTAATTCTTGCTTTGGGATCGAGTAGAGCACCATTAAATTTTCAACAAGAAGGAAAGGTGACTAGAAATTGATTGGCTCTGCTTTCTAAATGAACCCAAAACAAATACAGAATCACAGATAATGGAATGAAAGTGGGATAAAATTGTAGGATATCTGTTGACTTTTTAAAGTAAACTACATTAGTGTCATAGTGCTGTTCATCACAGAAACAGGCAATTTGGCCCACTGTCTGCTTTCCTGCATTCAGTCCCTGTCTTTGTCTGACTTACCTACAAGTCTGTTGAGATATCTCTTCAACATAAAGACTGTATCTGATTTCACCATCTCCTCTGGCAGCTAATCCCAAGCATCTACAATTCTCTGTATGAGATAAAAGCATCTTCCTCAAATATATGTCCTCTTGATTTTGATATCTTAGGAGAAAGATTCTATTTACCTTTTCTAAGCTTCAGATAATTTCAAATACCTCTTTCAAGTCACCTATCTTCCTCTTTTGTACTAGGGAAAACAAACACAGCCAATCCAATCTCTCCCCAAACTGGAGTCTTCTATTTCAGGCCTTTGAACTCTCTCCAGTGCAGCCACATTCTTTTATTGTGTGGAAATGCACACAATATTCTAAATGCAGTCGAACCAATGTTCTGTAAAGTTGAATCATAATGTCTCAACCATTATATTCTGTGCACTAACTTTTGAGGACAATAACGCCATATGCCGCCTTTGCTCCCTATATGGCTGCTACCAAGGAGCAATGGGTTTGAACCCCCAAACTCATTTTGCTCTTCAGCATTCCACAGTACCCTTTAATGGTGTACAGTGGCCTCCATGTTTGGGACAAAGACACTTTTTTTGCTTAATTCCCCCTGTGCTCCACAATTTTAAATTTTTAATCAAGCAATTCACATGTAGCTAAAAAGCTCATTCTAGATTTTATTCAATGTTATTTGTATACATTTTGGTTTGATCTTATAGAAATTACAGCACTTTTTACACCATTTCATAATAGATGGGACATTTGGCTTCACAGGTGTTTAATAATATGTTTAATTACTTAATTAGTGCAGGTATAAGAGAGCTAGGTTTGCTTTGAAGCTTTTGATCACCTTTGGAGTCTGCAGTTGACATTTTTCAACATGAGGACCAGAGTTGTGCCAATGAAAGTCAAACAAACCATTCTAAAGCAGTAAGAGGCATTGTCGAAAATTAGTATTGCCAAAACCAGCAATATGGAACATCTGCACACAACCATCATTGACGTATCCACATCTGCCTCCTGAAGAATTCTTCTGATCTGTTAAACAGGTGTTTGGGGATTTTTCTTCATTATGATGAGAATTCTTCCATCATCAGCACTTGGAGGTCTTCCTTGGAAGACCAGTCCCTTTATAATTACTGAGCTCACTGATAATGTGGTACAATACTGTTGATTTTGGTAATACTATGGTTTGGATAATGTTTTATTCTTGTTTTTCAGCCCCAGAAAGGTTTCTCTCGCTTTCGTTGGCACAGATTCCAAAATTATCAAAAGCTTAGAATCAAGCCTAGTTCTCTTCTGCCTGTATCAATTAAGCAATTAAACATATTTTGAGTACTCATGAACACCTGTGAACTCAAATGCCCCAAACATTATGGAGCCTTGAAGGGATTATGTATATAAAAAAAAAAGAAATGTTGTCATTTCTACATGGTCAAAACCAAAATGTATATAAATAAACCTGAATATAATCTGGAATGTGCACTTTAATTACATGGTAATTGCTTGATAGAAATTTTAAAACTGTGCAGCACAAGGGCAACTAAGGGAGAAAAAAAAAGGGCTTTTGCCCCAAACATTATGGAGAACACTGTATGTCCTACCCCTAATTAATTTTCCAAAATGATCATCATACAATTGTCGGAATTTAATTCCATCTGCCTCTGCTCTGATCTATTTCATCTGATCTATTTTCTGCTCTTGCCTCATACAAACTTCTTCACTAACCACATCACCAGCTTCTGTATCATGCATAAACTTTCAAATCATATCTTCCCCCCCCCCCCCCAACAGCAATGATTTAATGTTTTTTAAATACATGGGACCCAAAATTATCAGACAGATGTTTTGTTGTAAGAAGGAAACGGGAACAACAGTACATGCAATTTGGGCATGTGAGAAAGTGAAAAAGTTTTGGGAAGATCTAAACCAGGTATTAAATAAAATCACAAAAAGCAACATACCAAAAAATTCAGAGCTCTTCTAAGTAATATAAGAAGTAAAGAACTAGGCCTCAAAATGGATGAAGCGCAAAAAAGATTTATTATGATAGCCTTAGCAATAGCAAAAAAATGTATAATGTCAACCTGGAAATCAGGAGATAGCCTGAGAATACAGCAATGGTACATGGAAATGAATAAAAGTATTCTATTGGAAAAAAATAACATCTAATTTAAAAAATAACGTCACAGTATTCAAACAAATTTGGGAACCGTACATGGAACACAACAGAGAAGGCCTACCGCAGACCTTCACCCCCTAAAATGACAGAATGAGAAGACGACGAAATGAACTGACCCAGTGTATAAAAGTAGATGACACAATTTTTTTGCTTATTTTCATTGTGTGATGACATTGTTTAATGGGTTTATTGTATTGTATATGTTGAACATTTAGTGGGTAGGGAAGGGGGTGGGAAGGGAGGGGGGGAAGGGGAGAAAATGACTGTGTATATTCAAGAGGGAAATGTTTGTGTATATTTTGGTTAATATGGTTCATAGTGTGAAAAATTAATGTTTTTGAGATGGTGGCAAGGCTAGTGAAACTATTGGTGATCACTGATAATTGCTCTAATATTGCGAGTCATTTTTGGAATGCCAAACAACCAGAAATCCCAGTTTCTGCCAATGGTGTGGTCCTCCTGACAGGACTGTATGGTAATTGAGAGCTAATCCTAAAAATTATGCACATGCATGAGGTAAATGTACATTTCATAGGGTATTCAGTTAGCAAACCTTCTTGCCCTTATATGGATATATATGAATCATAAAATATAGTTAATTTTGCAAATTAACAAGCCTTTGCAGAAATTCTGAAACAAAAATTCTTCAAAACGTTTAAGAACATTTTTAAAGAAATGACCTCTTGACCTCTCTGGATGGCTTTTTTAACTTGCCAAAACTTTAGCTGAGTTTTCAGAGTTCTTTTAACATGGTCAAGCAAATGCCTCCTGCACTGTTTCAGAACTGGGGCAGAATTTCCTGGAATTTCATATCATTAATGTCAGACCTGAAACAAAGTTCAGATTGAAGAAGGATAGACAATCAAAATTTAGAGTCAGGGCCCTTTTTCAAGCCTGATTCCCTTCAGCTTCTCTTTGTTAGCTTACGATTCCAGCATCTGAAGTCTCTTTTGCCTTTAACTTTGATGAGGAGAAAATAATAGTTCCTTTGAGTCCTATTAATTCAGTTTTGTTTGAGTAATGTGATAACCTCCACACTATGGAACCTGCGTTGAAATCCTATTGGCATTTAATGGATATTTCAATCAAAAGTTGAAATATTCATACCAAATCAACAGTTTAAAAACAGTGAAATTTAAAGTAACTGTATCTTCACAAGAGATTTTAAAATGATCATCACTCCAACTAATTTCAGGAAGTGGTTCCATGCAGTGAATGGATGTTATTTGAGAAAATTTGCAAGGTAAAAGATTAAATTATATTTTAAATGCCACATTTTCTGGAAATGTTAGGTTTTCCTAGTTATTATATTTCCAAGGGTTGGTAGAATGTATCTGTGAAAAAAAGAATGGGCAATTATGAGGTTTAACATATTTTGTTAGGTCACTAATATTGAGATATATATATATATTATCAACTTCAACAATTTTATGTCTTGTAACCCTTTAATTTGACAAGTTTTTTGTGTAAATCTATATCGGTTTTCAAAAGTAGTCTGTACACAGCAGAATGTTAATAATATCCATCCAGCTAGGTATTAAAGTTTGACTTTGCAACTTAGCTACTGCTATATTTTTATCTACATGAACCATGTATGTTATCCAAGTTTGAAGATCATTCATTAAAATGTGTTTTTGTAAATGAATGTTGCGGCTGGAATCATGGTTTCAGCTTTTTCAACAACAACTTCACCTTGTGGCTTTTTACAAGATTGTCGTGGGTGGAATTTAATCCACTGTGAGAGAGCACTTGTTAGCTCAGGTCAAATTCTCATACAACATCATAATTAACAATGTTATGGAGTCATAGAGCATGAAAACAGTCCATCAAGACTAGACAGTCCATCAGGACTCCTACACGAAACCAATTTCCCACATTCCCATCAACTTCGCTCAGATTCTACCACTCACTTCACCCAAAGGCTAATTTTCAGTGGCCAACCTTCACATCTTGAAATGTGGAATGAACTGAAACATCTAGTTTTAAAGTCTTGCTATAAGACTCAGGGCTGAGTAGGCAGTTTATGTGAGAACCTCTCTGATTTACATACTGTAATTCCTTGATTATCTTTAAAATCAGAATTTATTGTCACGAACAAGTCATGATATTTGTTGTTTTGCAGAAGCGTCACAGTGCAAACATTCATATGAACTCTTTTTTTAAAAAAAAGAGTGCATAAAGTCAAAGTAAGGCAGTGTCTTTTGCTGATGGTAGTGGGGACGAAGCAGTCCTTGATCATCTTTAAGCTCCTGTTCCTTTATCCTAATGAAAGTGAAAAAACATGGCCTTGGTAGTGGGGGGCTTTTGTAAGATGATGACCATGTAGATGTCCTCAATGGAGTGAAGTCTGGTACCCATGATGTTGTAGGTTGAGTTAACAACTTTCTGGAGTTTTTTTTTCCTGTCTTGATTATTAGTATCTCTGTACCAGACAGTGATGAAACCAGCCAGAAAGCTCTCCATGGGACCCCTGTAGAAGTTTTCAAGCATCTTCAGCGACATAACAAATCTCCTCAAACACCTCACAAAGTATAGCCACTGGTGAGCCTTCATCATGATTGCATCAACATATAGGCTCCAGGACTGATCTTCAGATATATTGACACCAAAGAATTTGATGCTCTCGACTCTCTCTGCTACTCAGCCCTCAATGAGGATTGGATCATGTTTTTCTGACTTCCTCCTGAAGTTCACAATCATCTCCTTGGTTTTGCTACTTTTGAGTGCAAGGTTGTTGGAGTGACTCCACCCAAATAGCTGATCTAGCTCCCTCCTGTATGCTTCCTCATTGCCGTTTGTGATACTGCCGCCAACCGTGGTGTCATCCACAAATTTGTAGATAACATTGGAATTGTGCCTGGCCACCCAATCATGGGTGTATAGTGAGTAGAACAGTGACCTAAACACACAAATATTGAACCTGCCACATTTAACATTGTGGCACTTCAATGTCATCGGTTTCCTCAGTCTGAATTTGCATCAAAACTTCTACTCCATTTTAGGGCTTTGCATTCTCGGTGATCCTTTAATTGTTCCTTCAATCTTGAGTTGAATATCACTAACATTTTTGGGGCAAATGTTCAGAATATCTTGCAAGGGGGATGATACAAAACTTATTTTCTGAGTGAGTATCCTCAGCTGCTAAATTCCTTCACACACGAAGCCCAAGTCTTTGTAGTTTATCGCAAAGGCTTCAGCGCAAATGTATGAGCATGTCATGGGCACAGAGGATGGAAAAGAAATCTGATGTTTCTCACTCACATGCAATAGGTATAAAATGTTCTGATTAAATTCTGTCACACAATAATCATACTGTAAATGTTGTGTTACACAATAGAATTTGCAGACTGACTTGTAAACTACACAATTATCTTGGTACATTTTTAAGTGTAACAAATAAACTAGAAATTAATTAATCATTTAACATTGAATAGGTTTAAAGAAGAATTGAATGCACCCAATGAACTGCTGCAGTAATGTAACGCACAGTTAATCTTTGACAGTTACTCTGGGTGAAGAATGACTTGTTCCCACTTCATTTCTGTGGAGTCCAAAGTAATTGATGAGGCCACTTTAGACCCAGAGATTTTCTCGGAGATGGGACAGGAAGATTTTGACAGGGTAGATGAATAGTTTTGGTGATGGTGCACTCCTTCTGCTGCTTTCACAGTTTTTCCACAAGTTCCCAACAAAGAGACTTGGGATTCTTAGTTCCAGCCTCAATGCTGGTACTCCATTTTGACTGGTCAAAAATAAGGGATTCCCGGAAGTTGATGAGGCTTTGAGACATCTTTTTGCATCCTCCTGCTAATTTCTGTGATAGAGATCAGAACAGAGTGCATGTTTCAGCAGTCTGTATTGGAAAGCCCACGATTTGCCCTGACCAAGAGATTATTGCCAAAATGGAGCCACAGTTGAGAATATTACACACAGTACAAGTCCTTCAGCTCATGATATTATGCTAACCTATGTAAACTTACTCAAACAATCTATTTTTCCTTAGCTCACATCCATAACCCTCTATTTTCTAACATTTGTTTCTATCTAAGAGTCCCTATGGCTTCCAAGTTTTTACAAATTTTCTGACAATCTGCAGTAGTGGGCTGTATAAAAAGGAATAATGAGTCAGCATCGATGAGGGAAACTGAAAACTTGGATGAATGGAGTACAAACAACAACCTCTCATTCAAGGTCACCAAAACCAATGAGCTGATTGTAAATTTAGGAAGGGTAAATTAGAGGTGGATGATACAAAGATCATACAAAGAGGTGGAGAGGGTGAGCATTTTTAAATTCCTGCGAGTTACTATCTTTGAGGACTTTTCTTGGTCCCAGCACACTAATACCATCGTGAAGAAAGCTCGTCAGCACCTCTACTTCAGGAGTTTGTGGAGGTTCAGTATGACATTGGAAACCTTGCAAACTTCTAGAGATGTGTAGTGGGAAATATGCTAACCGGCTGCATCAAGGCCTGGTGTGGGAGCACCAAACCTCTGAGTGGAAAGCCCTACAAAAGGCAGTGGACACAGCCCAGTACATCACAGGCAAAATTTCCCCACCATCAAGAAAAACTATGTGGAATGCTGCCGTTGGAGAGCAGCAAAAATCACTAAGGATCCTCACCACTCAAGACTTCACTGCTACCATCAGGAAAGTAGTATAGGTACCACAAGACTCGTACCACCACGTGAGGAATAGTTGCTACCCCTCCACCATCAGACTCCTAAACAACAGGCTTTTATTAAAGGCCTCTTACTTTCCACATTATTTATTATTGAATATTAATTTTTGTCTGTGTTGCACAGTCAGTTAATTTAGATTTTTCTTTGTTTACCTTTGTGTGTGTGCATGTGTGTGTTTCTTCTGTTACCAATAAGTAGAAGTTTTTCCTATCCTGCAGGAAAAAGAATGTCAGGGTTGTGTTTGATGACGTGTAAATTTGAACTTCAAAACTCTAAAGCAGTGGTTTTCAAACTGCACCCCCCCCCACCCCCGCCACCAGAATTCGCCTTCCACCTGAAGCAATCCCTATGCCATAAATGCTTTGTGATTAATAAGGGATTGCTTCAGGTGGTATGTGAATGAAAAGAAAAAGTTTGAAAACAATTGTTTTAATTGAACCTAATTGGCCCATTAAGTGCACAGTTGCATAACTCCAAAGGAAATGGGCCGTTGACAATATTTCTCAAGCAAAATATTTTAGTAATAATTGGGTCTAGAGCAGTGGTTCTCAATCTTCCCTTCCCACTCACATACCGCCTATACCAATTACAGCCAGTAGGGATTACTTTAGGTGGAATGTGAGTTTGGGTGGGCAGTTTGAAAACCACTGCTCTAAAGTAACTTAAACAACATTCCATGTATGCAAGTTAATTACAGGTAAAAATATTAATTAAAATATTTTTATAAATCACTTCCCTTCATTTATTTTTCAGTTACACATGACTGTAGTTGGAGTGAGGTTGGTGGGATAGATTCAAGGAATGTCTCTCAATTCAACTCAGTGACCCTCAACTCACTTTCTTACAGAATAACACCCTGCCTCAGTAGTGGGTCCAGAATGGAAAACCTGACCTGCAGCAGGTTCCATACTTATGTGCTGCCACATGTGCAGGTTTGGAAATCTGCTAACTAATACTTCTGTATGAGAATGTCATCTAACCATCAGCATGTTCAGATCCTTCAATGACTCAGATTTGGAGATACTTTCAAAGTTTTATGAGGTAATACAAGATAAGTGAAGGTAAACCTAAAGGGTTTCCACAGGTATATTAAGAATAAAAGGATAGTAATGGACAAAATTGGTCTCCTAGAAGATCAGAGTGGTCATCTGTGTGGAGCCTCACAAGATGGGGAAGATCTTGAACAATTTTTTTTTACAACTGTAGTTACTTAGAAAACTGCTATAGTGTATAAGGAAAGAGGGGAAACAAGCAGTAGTGTCATGGGACATATAGAGATTAAAGAGGAGGAGGTGTTTGCTGCCTTACAGCGAATAAAGGTAGTTAAATCTCTTGGGCCTGACATGATATTCCCTTGGACCGTGAGGGAGACTAGTGTAGAAATTGCAGGGACTCTGGCAGAAATATTTAAAATGTCCTTGGCCACGGGTGAGGTGCTGGAGGATTGGAGGGTATCTGATATTATTTCCATTGTTTATAAAAGGCTCCAAAAGTAAACCAGGAAATGACAGGCCAGTGAGCCTGATGTCAGTAGTAGATAAATTATTGGAGGGTGTTCGGAAAGATCAGATTTGCAAGTATTGTACAGCCAAGGGCTAATTGAAGATAGTCATCATGGCAGATTATGTTTAATAAGTCTTATAGAGTCTTTTGAGGTGGTTATCAAGAAACTAGAAGAATGAAAGGATGTGGATGTTGTCTACATGGACTTTAATAAGGCCTTTGACAAGGTCCCAGATGGGAGGTTAGTTCAGAAGGTTCGGACACTAGGTATCCATGGAGATGTTGTAAATTGGATTCAAAATTGCCTGAATGGGAGAAGACAGAGAGTGCTTCTCAGACTAGAGGCCTGTAATTAGTAATGTACCTCGGGTTCAGTGCTGGGATCATTGCTGTTTGTTGTCTATATCAAAGATCCTGATGAAAATGTGGTAAACTGGATCAGCAAGTTTGCTGATGATATTAAAATTGGAGGCATGGGGTACAGTGAGGAAGGCTTTCAAAGCTTTCACAGGGATCTGAACCAACTGGAAAAATTAATCTACACAGTATATGGTAGGACTCTGAGGAGTGCGGAGGAACAAAGAAAATAATGGAATTCAGCAATGTACTGAAAAATAAGTGAAAAGCATTTCGTGTGTAAGAAATGGTTCAATGTAGTGAAATGTGAAGGGAAAAAATAAGTTTGTTGTCACACGCATAATTACTGAAATTCTAGCCTGCTGCAGCCAATCAGGTAATTTTGTTTTTGTAATATTTTTTTTAAAAATGACAGTTCTCCTTCTCTGGATGAAGAGTTTGATTAGGGTAATAAGGGGAGGTTCGAAAGCCTGAGAGCTGCTGGGGAAAAAAACTTCCTGAAGCTGCAGATGCTGGACTTCAGACCAGATGAAGAGGTAATTTATGATATTGTCTGTCGTTTATGATATTGTCCGTCTGCGCCTCTCACAATAATATATTCAATGGATGAGAGGTCACAGCACATGATGGACTTGGTTATGTTTGATACCTTCTGCATTTCTGAGCACTTAAATTACCAAACCAGGTTGTAACGCAACCTATTAGTTTACTTAGGACATGAGACCAAATCTCCTCAGACTTCTTCAAAAGGAAAGACATTTGTGGGCCGCCTTCATGGTTGCCTTAATGTGCTGGCTCCAGGAGAGAGTCTCTAATATGTGGACACCAAGGAACATGAAGTCATTAACCATCTGCACTGCTGTCCCATTAATATGGTCAGGGCATGGATCCTTCAGCCCTTCTCTTCCTAAAATCCACAATAAGCTCTTTGGTCTTATTCATATTTAATGTAAAGTTGTTGGTCTGAAACCCCCCAACCAGATTCTTGATTTCCATATTGCCCACTTATTCTTCATTTCCTAATATTTGGCAAAGAACAGTGGTATCATCTGCAAATTTATGGATTGCATTGGAGCCAAACTTGGCTACACAATCATGAATGGTTTAGGAATAGATAAGGGGACTGAGTAAACAGCTTGTGTTGATGTTCAGAGATGAAGAAATGATGTGGCTAACCCAAACTGATAGGGATATGCCAATGAGCAAGTCCATTCGCAGAGGATAACCAGAGTCCTAGATCCCGTAGCGATATGATGGTGTTGAATGCCCAGTTGTAGTCAATGAATGACATCCTGACCACTCTTGACATAGGTGTTCATGTGGAAGAGCAGTGAGTTGGCATCTGCTGTTGACCTGTGACAATGGGCAAGTTGAAATGGGTCCAGTTTGTTCCTGAGATAGGAGGTGATTTGCTCCATAACCACATTTTTAAAGCACTTCATAATGATAGATGTAATGTCACTGGCCGATAGACATTGATGAAGGTCACCTGGATCTTCTCGGGCAAGATTTTGATGGCTGTTCTTTTGAGGCTGGTGAGGACTCAGACTATAGCAGTGAGAGGTTGAAAAAATGTGGGGGTAAAAAAACTCCAGCTCTATGCAGGATTTGAGCACAGGTCCAGGTATACTGTCTGGGTTGGATGCTTTCTGAGGATTCACCCTCCTGAAGTTTCTTCTCAAGTCAGACTCAGAAACTGGGATCACAATGTTGCTGGGGGCCATGGGGACTCATTGAGAGTGCATAATTGATTTCCTCTTCAGAGCGAGCATACAAGTCATTGAGGTCATCCAGATGAGAATTACACAGTTAATGATATTGCCTTATGAAATGCAATGGTGTGCCAGCCCTGCCACAACTGCCAAGCATCCATTGGAGACTTCAGCCTAGTCTGGAATAGCCACCTTGCGATGCAATTTGACCAGAAGTTTGAGGAGAGGTCATCATCTACTTAGACAGGAGGTACTGAGACTCTTGTTAGTAAGTGTGAATGACCTTCACTTTTGTGACAGGATTGTTATTTTTCACTATCTGCCTTTAACTCTGTTGTATCCTTCTTGTTGCATGGGTTACTTAATTTTCTGAGTGTTCAGTCAGAATACACCTAAACGTAAGTCAGAATTAACAAGTGTCAGATAGAACCTTAATCAACAGGTGATACTCAGACCATAAAAAGATTTGAAATATACTGAGATAATTAAGGATGTTGTGAACAAAAATCATTATTGTTCCATTTTAATTCACTTTTGAGATCAATCAACTATCCTAAACTCCTTCCCATTGCTGAATCTATTTCCCAAATAATTTCAGTACCACTCAAAAATTTGTCCAAGTTGAACAATTATCTGCAGCTGGCTACCAGCAGAAACACACACCCTAGTTATGATTAAATACATGAAGAATGCCAGCATATACTGCGTGTTTATTTAACATGTTCCTCGGCAAGCAGTCAGATTTAAATTCCTGTGCGTTAAACAGTTGGAAGTGTTGTTGTTGCAGGTGAGACTCAAGATAAGCAAATATGGGAATATTAAATGTTGGTTCCAGCACATACCAAAGGTTTTAATTAAACAATTGCTCCTATTAAACCATCCATCAAATATAGAAATGCAGATAATAAGATCCAATTCATGACAATTTCGCTATGTGAGAAATGGTTTTGTAGATATGTGAGGCATGTTAGATATGTTGGAGCCACGGGAGAGATTGCAGATGCTGGAATCTGGAGCAACAAATAATCTGCTGGAGGAGCTCAGAGGTTTGAGCAGAATCAGTGGGAGAAAAAAGAATGGTCAACGATTCAGGCTGGAGCCCTTCATCACTGAGAATGCAGCGAGGAGATAGCCTGCACGTTGGTGAAAGCAAGTAGTGGTGAAAGCCATAACTGAATTCTTCTGATATGGATTTAAAAAGTTAATGCCCAGCTTCCAGGATACTCCTGTTTTATCTCCTTTCCTGTTATAATGGACGGAAGATGCACAAGTCTTTCTCTTTATTGTATTCCTGTAAACAGGCACTGGGTGTTTGCTGATTCCCAAAGTCATTGCAAATTGGAGATTGCAGTACTGAGTTAAAATAATTAGCGTAGAAAATATGCAGAACTTTCCTTCAATGCAATTGTATTTGAATCTCCGCAGTGCAATCAAGCACAACTTGTGCACATATTGAAGGTAATATGCAATGCAAATAGGAAATCCTTCCTTTCAGAGAGAATACAAGAAGGTAGTATTGAAGACAGATTAACAGTGGAGGTCAGCACACTTGATTTTTGACTCAGTTATCTGATCTCTTTGTTAATCCTAAATATTCCAACTATCTAAGAAAATATGATACAAAATGGAAATAAATTATTGGAATTAGATCCTGACTCTCTGTCCCATTAGCACTGTGGGAATACCTAGACAAAATTAATAGATTACTGGCTGGAACAGTAGTTTTCAAACTGCCCCCCTAAATTCACATTCCACCTTAAGCAATCCCTTATGAATCACAGAGCTCTTATGGCATAGGGATTGGTTAAGGTAGAATGTGAATTTAGGGGGGCAGTTTAAAAACCGCTGGGCTAGAAGATGGCACTCGCTACCTTCTACAGATGATCGCTAAACATTGAACTTGCCACAAAACCAAATCACACAAAGGAATTTACAAAAAAGGCAAAATATTGAGTTGTGAGCTATCATGTTTCAGTATTTAATCCGTGCGTAAGAGCAGAATTAGGCCATTCAGCACATCAAATCTGCTTTGCCAATCAAATCATGGCTAATGTATTTTTCCTTTCATCCCTATTCTCCTGCCTTCTCTCCAGAGCCTTACTAATCAAGAACTGATCAGGCCTCTGCTTTAAATATGCCAATGAGACCTCCTCGCTGAGAATTATAATATGCATGTGGATCACAAAGTCAGCTCTTTTGTTCTGGGCCTTCCATGCATCTAACAAACTGATGAGGAAGAGATTCTTGAGATGCACAGTGCAGTTGGTGAATTCCTGCTTCTGCAGGACTTTAGCAGTAGAAACAGGGACTTAGTTCATCAAGTTCTGAAGGGTTCAGTCCGGACCTGCACAGAGAACATGAATCCGGATGGTCCCCCTTTCCCTTATCCAGCTCTCAACACATTCCAGAGTACTCCCAAGAATATTATGCAAGGTGATTAAACTTGTTACTATTTTCTGTGAACTTTTTTAGAGGAATTAATAATTTCTTGTGAGCTGCCTGTATGGCACACAAAATTCAGCTTTTCACTACATCTCTGTACATGTGGCAAAAAGCAATTCAGCTTCATTCATCCTTTGAGCAAATGGAGAATGTTGCAACATGTTCTTGCTTTGTTTAATTTAGATAATAAAGATCTTTGGAGTGCTGAGATTCTACCATGCTCTTCAAGCCATTCTGTTGCTACAGCTAATCCAGTTCGAATTCTCATCAGTAATTTTTCAATAGATTGATCTAATCATATCATGTATACGTTTAATATTCTCATTATACTGCTAGGTCAACATCATTAACAAAATAACGAAAGCCTCAAGTTGTGATTATATTCACTCCTTGCAAATCCTACTGCTTTATCACATTTCTCGGAATATCCTGAAGCAATTCACTTATAATAAATTATTTTGAAGTATACTGACAACTGTTTTGGCAGAGCTACAATCCTAAAAGCAGAATGAATGGTTAATGTGAATTTTAGTTGTGAAGTTTGAGGCAAGAATATTGGCTGGTATATCAGAACTTGAAATAATGCCATGAGATCTGTCACAACTAGCAGAACAGAGAAAGTAATACCTTTGCAACCACCCAACAATACACAGACTTTTGTCCTGCACTATATTATTGCTCAAAGGATTCATTGAAGAAACTACCATTTGTGTTGGGAATGCTTTTTTGTTTGCCATTCTGATATAAGTCTGGGTATGAGAAAATACCATGCCTGAAGGGAATTTTGTTTATGATTCTTTGACTTGCTTTTACATTTTGATTAATAGCCAGCTGCACTGTCATCTGTTCCATTAGTAAAATAACAGCAGAAGGTACAAATAACTGGGATCATTATGAAAAAGTAAACCAGGCTTTTCTCCAACAGTTGTAAACTTAACACCAAGTTTTCCTTCCAATATTGGTCAGCTCTCATGCCAAAGGAGCAACAAAAGGATAATTCATCATAAATAGCATGGATTATATTTCCATTGAAATAAGAGAATCTTCTACCAAGTAGCTACTAAATTACATCAACCCACTGCTTGCATCTTAGCTGACTGGCTGCCCAGTTAATGCAACACCAAAGCTTGAGGAGATGATTACAATATTGCACCAGAAAGCTTCCATTGTAGGTTCAGTAGTCGCATTGAACAATTATAATAAATGTATATAAACTGACTAAAAATCTTGTAGTAGCAATGAAAAGATGATATTATCAAAATAACTAATATTTATCAAATATTATTTTTACAACAAATGTTTTAGCTATTCACCTCATCCTAAATCCTTCTGAAGATATTTTATTTTCACTGGAAAAATAACCAAATCAAATTGCATTATAAATATTGAATAGGTGCAAGACAAGGTGCAAAATTAGAGTGGTAAAGACTCATTATCCAATTTGTTTTGTTTTCTATGAAGCTTAAAAAGCAGTCTTTATCCTCAAAGACCCCCACCACCCAGGCCATGCCGTCTTCACTCTGCTCCCATCAGGGGAAAAGGTGCAGGAGCCTAAAGATGAGCATTCAGCGGCACAAGGACAACTTCTTCCCTGCTGCCGTCAGATTCTTGAATAGTTAATGAATCAAAGACACTGCCCTTACTTTTCGTGCACTCTTTTTGTTATTTTTTATTTTTCTAGTGATGTCATAAGATGATTATATTATGTGCGCTTGCACTGTGACGCTGCCACAAAACACCAAACTTCATGACTTGTTCACGACCATAAATCCTGATTCTGATTATTTTATCATCTAACTTTTCAGCCGCACATAAAGTGCAAGCATGCACTTCAATCTTTTCCTATGCCCTCCAGATCAGTAGAGTTGTCAACATGATTTTTTTTTATTCTGAGATCCATGCTTACAAAGTGCATTTCCTCCATTGGCTGAATGTATTTCTTCGCAATCACTCACAGGTCCACTGATTTCCAAACAGCAGAAGGGACCACAAAACACAAAGAGAGATTTGGAGCAGTTGATTATAATGCATTAGAGAAAATACTGGAGTTCTCTCAATTTAGGGAGATCGCGATCTCCCTGCTAACTCTGTACTTGATTAAACATGTCACCCTTAGGCAATTTAATCTTCTGTGATGCTGGCTGGATTTCAGCAATAAAATAGGATCATCTTCTTGAGGTTGTCACATGATTCTTGTCTTGCTAGTACATTTTCCTTTGTCCCATCAACAATTTAAAGTATGCAAAAACAGTGAAAGGACCTCATGAATGATAAATACACTGAGAATGTACTATCATGGATATCATGTATAAGATGCACCAGTGCATATCCTTGCTCTTTGCTGAGTCGATGCAAATTCACAAGGAAATAAGAGCAGATAATGATGAGAGGAGAGCTGTTGCTTTGATGCATGTTCCATAAAGTAGCAGTGAACACGAAGGCTCTCCATACACTCTATCCTCAGATGCAAAGACTGACATTGCAGGCACATTTGACTTCTTCCAAGGATACAGTGGCGTATTCAATGGAGCAACAAATGAATTGAGAGAGCTCTTGACCATAACCTTTGAGAATTTAGGCACCAACATTTAGAACGACAGGCAGCTTGACTGTAGTCTAAGAGTGCTTTACAGAATTTTGCTATGCTGTTCTCCACAGGATTAAAGTGCAGTTGTCTCATGGGAAAAGGAGGTAGGTGTACACTTTCACTTAGCTTGCTCTGTTTTCCCATCCATTGTACACCCATTGTTCAGTCCCTGGTAATCTGCTTTGTATCCTGAAATCATTTTCTTCAATAGATATGAACTATTAGGTTGATACTAAGTTTCCCAGTAGATTTGCCTGTCATGGTGGTCCAGTAAAAGTAACTAACTGAGCCTTACAGCTGTTGGACAAAACTGGGTAAAACTGAACAACCTTCTTCATTGTCCAGGTGTATATAGTCCACAAACAGTTCACCAAATCAAGTTGAATTTGCCCAAGTATTAATGAGGTATGGCACTATATTTGTTTCACTTCATTCAATATTGACTTGTGAGACCAACCGTGTAAAGTAAACTAATAATTGTACTGAGTTAATGATAAAAGATTCAGAAACTTCTATCGATGTCTGAATTATCATTAATGATTATATTCAGAATTATAGAACATGTTTGGATTTTTACTCAATATATCCCAATAGAAAGAGAATTGTTAAATCCTACCTAAATCAAAAAGTGATTTAATAGTTGTTCTTCATTCTGAAAATTAACATAATTTGTGCTTTAGCGACTGTAATAATTCATCACGACTCCTTTAAACTTTTTCTCTGCCTCTCCTGAATGCACAGAATATTTCTAGGACATAGTTTCAAAAGCACCTAAGACTGTTGGCAGTCTTCTAATATTTACCCACATTGTCATTAATCATTTACTGGCCTTGACGCTGGAAGTCAACAGACTTTACAACTACAAATTGTATTTCTTTGCTGTCTTTAATGTAAAAAAAATAGTTTAGTGTTTCTCAAGAGGGTAGGTATCGAAGCAGAGCATGTGCAAAAAACCAAGGGTCAAAATGTGGCTTCTTAAAGTAGGCCAGGAGAAGATTTGGAGGAGAAGATTTGAAGATTTTTTCCGGCAATCAGGACATAAGAGCGTAGAGCATGAAGGTTTTACTCTTGACCTCTTACATTTACGTGATGAGATCAGTCATTATAATTCAAGTCAAGTCGCCTTTATTTGTCATTCATTGCATGGTAAAGATGGGATGACTTCCAGGCCAAACATTTTGGCAGTTTCCGCAAAGCAGGGAAAAACAACCAACTGAAAAACCTCACAAAGATAAGCGTATACAGAGCCGTTGTCATACCCACACTCCTGTTCGGCTCCGAATCATGGGTCCTCTACCGGCACCACCTACGGCTCCTAGAACGCTTCCACCAGCGTTGTCTCCGCTCCAACCTCAACATCCATTGGAGCGCTTACACCCCTAACGTCGAAGTACTCGAGATGACAGAGGTCGACAGCATCGAGTCCACGCTGCTGAAGATCCAGCTGCGCTGGATGGGTCACGTCTCCAGAATGGAGGACCATCGCCTTCCCAAGATCGTGTTATATGGCGAGCTCTCCACTGGCCACCGTGACAGAGGTGCACCAAAGAAAAGGTACAAGGACTGCCTAAAGAAATCTCTTGGTGCCTGCCACATTGACCACCGCCAGTGGGCCGATAACGCCTCAAACCGTGCATCTTGGCGCCTCACAGTTTGGCGGGCAGCAACCTCCTTTGAAGAAGACCGCAGAGCCCACCTCACTGACAAAAGGCAAAGGAGGGAAAACCCAACACCCAACCCCAACCAACCAATTTTCCCTTGCAACCGCTGCAATCGTGTCTGCCTGTCCCGCATCGGACTTGTCAGCCACAAACGAGCCTGCAGCTGACGTGGACTTTTTACCCCCTCCATAAATCTTCGTCCGCGAAGCCAAGCCAAAGAAGAAAGATGGGATAGCGTTTCTCCAGGACTACTGAGCAGATTTGGCTTTTTTGTCTCATCACAGCCTGGATCTAGACAAGCAGACTTGAGATAAATGTCAGAAGACAGAGAGATGAGTATAGTTGCTCCTCTCTGAAGGTAATGGTTGGCTGTGTGGCATCAGAAGTATTAACAAAATGGGATTGAAGGGAAAAGCTAACTGTGGCTCGACGCCTCCATACAACTACCAAAGAACATGGTTGTTGTCAAAGACTATTCATCCCAATTCCAGGCAACCACCTCGGGAAAGTCTCAGGCTAAAATGATTAGTCTGTCTATTTTGATCTCTTCCTTCAATCACTTTAGGTGCTTTCAAGCTGCCTTGTAAAATGGGGTTAACTGGGTAATTTGCCTGGGGTTAGCTCCCCACTCACAAGGCAGCTTGAAAGGATCCGACTTGGTCAGCAGGCTTCAAAATCAATTGGGTCCTTGCCCTACCTCAGAGGTAGTCAGAGAACCCAGATAAACTTACCTAGGTCTCATCCACTGGTGGCTTGAAAACAAAAATGACCAACTCAGTTAGTCCTGTGATATCAGTGCTTGTGTGCTGGCTTCACAGGGCAACCCTGGCTGAAGTGTCTGCTGTGATCAGGGGGAGAGAGGAGTCAGCTACCGCAGGGGTGGGGCAGAGGGGTCGGCTGCCGCGTGGGGTTGGGGGGGGAGAGAGAGAGAGAGGAGAGAGAGGTCGGCTGCCATGGTGGGGGGGGAGAGAGGAGCAGGGTCGCTGCCATGGGGGTGGGGGGGGAGAGGAGAGGGTCGCTGCCGCGACTGAAGGCCGGTGGGGAGGGCGGGAGAGACTTACCGTTAGTTCCCCGGAGTGCGTGCCGTATGTCCTACCATGTCACTGCGAGGGCGGAATCCCACTTAAATTGCCAGGTGGATGATTTAATGAGTCCATTCCCACACAGTTTAAAAGGTGCTGGAACCACCTTTTCCCCACTAATCGCCCCTGGGTCTCAAGAAGACTACCCTGGCGCTGCAGCTTAAAAGCACCTTTTGTTTCTGCAACCTCTGAGACATTGAATGGACTCTCTTTTGACTCTTTGTCTTATGGCAGACACAAGTTGAAGAATACCATGTATATTACATTTTTATGTGTTATTACATGACATCACACCAAGACACAAGAGAAACTTGTCCGTGAACTACACTTTGCAGATGATGCCGCTTTAGTTGCCCATTCAGAGCCAGCTCTTCAGCGCTTGACGTCCTGCTTTGCGGAAACTGCCAAAATGTTTGGCCTGGAAGTCAGCCTGAAGAAAACTGAGGTCCTCCATCAGCCAGCTCCCCACCATGACTACCAGCCCCCCCACATCTCCATCGGGCACACAAAACTCAAAACGGTCAACCAGTTTACCTATCTCGGCTGCACCATTTCATCAGATGCAAGGATCGACAATGAGATAGACAACAGACTCGCCAAGGCAAATAGCGCCTTTGGAAGACTACACAAAAGAGTCTGGAAAAACAACCAACTGAAAAACCTCACAAAGATAAGCGTATACAGAGCCATTGTCATACCCACACTCCTGTTCGGCTCCGAATCATGGGTCCTCTACCGGCACCACCTACGGCTCCTAGAACGCTTCCACCAGCGTTGTCTCCGCTCCATCCTCAACATCCATTGGAGCGCTCACACCCCTAACGTCGAGGTACTCGAGATGGCAGAGGTCGACAGCATCGAGTCCACGCTGCTGAAGATCCAGCTGCGCTGGATGGGTCACGTCTCCAGAATGGAGGACCATCGCCTTCCCAAGATCGTATTATATGGCGAGCTCTCCACTGGCCACCGTGACAGAGGTGCACCAAAGAAAAGGTACAAGGACTGCCTAAAGAAATCTCTTGGTGCCTGCCACATTGACCACCGCCAGTGGGCTGATAACGCCTCAAACCGTGCATCTTGGCGCCTCACAGTTTGGCGGGCAGCAGCCTCCTTTGAAGAAGACCGCAGAGCCCACCTCACTGACAAAAGGCAAAGGAGGAAAAACCCAACACCCAACCCCAACCAACCAATTTTCCCTTGCAACCGCTGCAATCGTGTCTGCCTGTCCCGCATCGGACTGGTCAGCCACAAACGAGCCTGCAGCTGACGTGGACTTTTTACCCCCTCCATAAATCTTCGTCCGCGAAGCCAAGCCAAAGAAAGACATGACAATAAAAGGAACTTTGAACCTTAAAATGTGGATCGAGTGAATGATTCCCCAGTGTGCAGCACTATTTGCTTCCAAAGAGGAAGAGCTCATGGCAGTCTAGATCAGTGATTTTCACACTTTATCTTTCCATTCACATGTCACCTTAAGTAATCTCTATGCCATAGATGCTCTGTGATTAGCAAGGGATTACTTAAAGTGACATGCGAGTGAAAAGAAAAAGTTTGAAAACCACTGCTCTAGACCCAATTATTACTGAAATATTTTACTTGAGAAAAATATAATTGGCCCATTTCCTTTGGAGTTATGTCAATTAGGTACGATTAAAACAATGGTTTTCAAAATTTTTCTTTCCAAATCACATCAGAATCAAAATTTATTGTTGTGAACAAATCATTAAATTTGGTGTTTTGCAGTAGCATCATGGTGCAAACATTCATATTATAACCATCTTACAACATGACTATTTAGAAAAAAATAGTGCACGAAAAATAAGGCAGTGTCTGTGGTTCATTTATTGTTCAGGGATCTGATGGCAGCAGGAAGAAGCTGTCCTTGTGCTGCTGAGTGCTCAGCCTTATGCTCCTGTACTTTTTTCCCAATGGTAGGAGAAGGAAGAGGACATGGCCTGGGTGGTGGGGGGTCTTTGAAGATAGAGGCTGCTTTTTTAAGACTCTGCCTCATGTAGATGTCCTCGATGGAGTGAAATCTGGTGTCTATCATGTCACAGATCAAGTTAACAACCCTCTGGAGTTTATTCTTGTCCTGAGTGATGGTGCCCCTATACCAGGCAGTGATGCAATCAGCCAGAATGCTCTCCACGGTACACCTGTAGAAGTTTACGAGAGTCCTTGGTAACATACCAAGTATAGCCACTGGCGAGCCTTCTTTATGATTGAATCAAGGTGGAGGTTCCAGGACAGACCCTCGAAGATATTGACACCCAGGAATTTGAAATTCTTGATCCTCTCCACTACTGAGCCCTTGATGAGGACTGGGTCATGTTCCCCTGACTTCCTCCTGAAGTCCACAATCATCTCCTTAGTTTTGTTGATGTTGAGCACAAGGTTGTTGTCATTACACCATTTAATGAGCTGATCACCCTGACTTGTTAAAATAGTACAGGATTAAAATCCTAACATCACCCACTGAGCAAATCTGACATAAAACTGCCACAGCTTTGTACATTTCAAGTGGAAGATCAATTTTCATGCTCCTAGCCCTCCCAGTGTGCCTCACTTTCTCTGAAGACAAGTTTTTAAAAAAGCTGTTAACATATTTTTCCTTTCCTTGGCTAGGAATTATGATAGCTAACCTGTCAATTTCTGTTCTGAATAAGATCATGTAATTCAGCACATATTAAAGACCTAATTCGGGGAGCTTTGAATTGGTGAGGCTTAATGCTAGAAATTATTAGATACCAGGGGTTGGGGGGGGGGGGGTGCAGTTATGATTATGCTTAATTCACTATAGACCTGGGAGTTAACAGCCCATTGAGTAATTGGATCACGGGTGTCCTCACCTCCAGACCACTATCAGTGAAGTTTGGTAAGAACTTCTCCACAATCTCTATCAGTACCGGAGCACCACAGGGCTGGGTTCTTAACCCTTTGCTCTATTCACTCTACACCTAGTGGCATAGTACAACAATAACACCATCTACAAATTTGCCAATATTACCATGGTGGTGGATGGTATAAAGGAAGGCTATGAGTCAGCATACGGGATGGAGATTGAAAACTTGGCTGAATGGTTCAACAACCTTGCACTCAATATCACCAAAATTAAGTAGCTGATTGTTGATTTCAGGAAAGGTAAGCCAGAGGTATACAATCCAGTGATAACTGTGGGATCAGAGGTGGAGAGGGAGAGCAAATTTAAATTCTTGGGAGTCACCATCTCAGAGGATCTTTCCTGGATCCAACACACCAATGCGTCATGAAGAAAGTACGTCAGCACTTCTACTTCCTCGGAAGTGAAGGTTTGCTATGACTTCAGAAACCCTGGCAAATTTCAACAGAGGTGTAGTAGAAACTGTGCTGACCGGCTGCATCACGTTCTGGTTTGAGGAAACACCAATACCTTTGAGCGTAAGGCCCTCCAAAGGGTAGTGGACACAGCCCAGGACCTCACAGGCAAAACCCTCCCCACTATTGGGCACATCTACTGGGGAACACAGCAGCAATCATCAAAGACCCTCACCACATACTCTGTTCTTGCTGCTACTATCAGAAAAAAGTTCTAGGTGTCACAAGACTCGCACCATCAGGTTCAGAAACAGCTGCTACCTGTCCAGCATGAGACTCAACAACAAACTCAATCAGAGACTCATTTAAGGATTCTTGATTGATTATCTCTTTGTTCTCTCTGTATTGTACAGTCAGTTTTTTTACAGTTCTTTGTTTACTATTTATTTTTTTGCACTACTAATTAGTGGTCATTTTGCCACACCCACAGGAAAAAGGACTCTAAGGGTTATATGTGATGTCATGAATGTACTCCAAAATCTGAATACAAAATTTCTGAAATGCATTTGCTTAGGAATTGGTTGGTGCCTGGAAAAGCATTTGCCCAATTTGAGGGTCTTTGGTGAAAAAAAATTAGCAGCACATGAGATCCAAGGTGTTGTGCTCCACTAAATAAATTTTGCACATACAAGCCCTTTTCTTTTATCTGCTTTCCCAAAGAAAACTGGATAAAATCAAGCATAGGGTGGAGGTTGACTGGAGAGAGAAACTGGGTTAAGGTTGTGGGAGAAAATTCATGGATCAGGGTCAGTTGATGGACAGAGGTTAGCTGTGGCTGCAGGAAGTGATTGGGATTAAGTGGTTATGAAATGAAGAAATGTGGGTTCCAATGGAATAGATAACCATATACAGCACAGAAAAATTGGAAGAGCTTCTTAATTAAAGCTTGGGATAATTTGTTGGAGCTGTGATCTACACCAGAATGAGATAATGATTAAATTTATTTTAATTTTTTTAATTTTATTTTTTTTAATTCAGACACAGCATGGTAACAGGCCATTTCAGCCCATACTGCCCAATTTACACCCATTTAACCTACATCCCCAGTACATTTTGAACTGTGGGATGAAATTGGAGCCCCGGGAAAACCTACACAGATATGAAAAGAACATACAAACTCCTTACAGACAGTGCGGGATTCGAACCCCAGTCCCGATTGCTGGCACTGTAAAGGTGTTGCGCTAACTGCTACGCCAACTGTGCCACCCATTTTAAAAGTAGAAAATGATGTTAGGAAGGGTCAATTTGGCTGGATTGGCAGATCGTTGGGTGAAATAGATGCATGGAATTTTCTTCAGGTTCAGTGATACAGAAAAAGACACAAAGAACACTCAGGAAGATTTCAACTTAAAAAGACCTAACAGAATTGCTGCGAAAATGCACTTTTGTATAATTGTTCCACAGGCATTGTGGGCCATGCATGTGTAAAAACCTAAGCATTGACATCTCGATTGAGGTCGTATTCCAATCTGGTAATGGGGCTTATTGGATTGGTCTATAGACAATTGGCATGGACAATGATCTTAGTGGTCTTCTTCTATCCCGTAATAAATCCAAATTGAATAACATCATGGATTTCAATTCAGGCAGTTGCTGGGGAAAGGGAAGTCAGTATCTAGGAAATGGACTGATGGGGACTGAGTAAATGGCTCTGATCTCATTGTTTAGTTAGAAGAAATTTCTGTTCATTCAATTTTGTTCGTTGGATAAACTAAATCTAAATTTTAGATTTAGACATACACCACAGTAACAGGCCCTTCCGGCCCTCAAGCCCGTGCCACCCACATACCCCAATTAACCTAAAACCTCCATGTGTTTTTGAAAGGTTGGAGGAAACTGGAGCACCTGGAGTAAACTTGCACAGGGAGAACATACAACCTCCTTACAGACAGGACCAGATTCCAACCTGGGTCACTGGTGCTGCAATAGTGTTGTGTGAACTGCTCGACTAAATAGACCATAACTGTCTGACAATAAACAGTAGAAAGTCAAGAGAGTTGGAAGTATTATAGAAGAGATAATCATTTATGCAGTTATAAGAAGAATAACTATTGTGGGTGATTCTCTAACAGTCATTGGATTTGCTGATGAGGAATCAGACATAGTCAATCCATTGGGTTGGATGATAATGGACAGGCATTGAAGTAGGACAGAGTGGTCAAAGACTTCACAGGTTGAGGAAGGGCACAGGGTGGTGGATTACTATTAATACAGTAAAAATGGTATCTCAACAGTAAGCTTGTTCCATGCCATTTCAAATTATTAAGTATTTAAATTCCTGTTTTAAAATTACGAGAACTCAGCTTGCACATTGACTAATGTATTGCATATTTTTCAGCAATAATTACATTTTAAGGGTACTCCTTTGGCTGGTAAATGCTTTAGAAGATTCTGAGGTTGAGAAAGATGCTATGCAATATGATCTTTTGATGTTGAAGCCCTTTAAGCCTTGTTTGTGTGTCTGATGCCATCTTCCAACTTTACCCAATTGTGTCTGAATTCTGTGGCTTTTATGCCCTTGTTTTAAAGCCCTGGCATTCAAATCAAATTTCCCTCCACACTCCAGGCAACAGCCTATTTGAAGCATTCAACTCATTTCACAATGGCAAAGTGTGAAGAAGCAAGGCCTTTAATCATCTCTGCATACAAAACAGATACTACCATGTGAACATCTTGGAACTTGTGTGTGAAAGAACATTGGTGCCTGCGGCCTCCCACACTGATCTGGTGTAGATGCCCTTCATTGCACATTGATTTAGCCTACTATTTTAAGCATTAAAGGATTTTCAAACCATTGAATCTTGTGGCATATTCATTGCCTTGTGTGTGTTGTGACTTTGAAATGTTTGAGTACAGGCTTTTCTGTGATTATTTCTTGTAAGAGACATTCATGTCTCAGCTGGTGAAGTACTTCAGCTGAAGTGTACACCATGCTACTACTGGAGTGATTAGAAATTTACTTTTTTTTAAATTTGACATCTGCTTCACATCTCCTTCTGTGTGCAGGATTATGCTGAATGATCACTCTAATCACTTGACACAACATACCATCCTCGGCAGGATTGAATCTCAACTCTTTCA
Organism: Narcine bancroftii; assembly: GCF_036971445.1. NCBI lineage: Eukaryota > Metazoa > Chordata > Chondrichthyes > Torpediniformes > Narcinidae > Narcine > Narcine bancroftii. The sequence continues at coordinate 86,009,353 of NC_091477.1, forward strand.
GGCTGGTTCATCATGTGCTAAAATCATTATGGTTTGCCCTCAGTGATATACAATTTGCCTTTCAAGTGAAAGGCTAACAGCAGTGCTGACAAGTACTTTAGAAATATAACAACTTTTACTGAAGTAATACCTGTGTCACGGTAATGCTGCCATTGCATTCCTTTCAAAAGGCTCCAATGTAAGCTTCTGATACGTTGCCAAAAAAATTTTTTGTTACCTCCATGCTTGAATATTCAGTTCCAAAAATAATAAACTTACAGTACAGTGTGGGGAACACAGGTTTTATGCAGGAATTAGGGATTTGCCAAGGGTTTGATGCATGAGTAGAGAAGGATGCATTTTGAACTAGATTTTCTTGATCAGTAGGGACTATCGACAAACTGCCCCTTTTTGTCTCGCATACTGAACAGTTGATATATTCCCACTGATTGCCATTTTCTCTGCTGCCTTCTCTTTAATTTTATACTTCTGATGTCACTCTGAACTTATTTTATCTGTTGTTTCCTTTTCATCTTTACCGAGTGCTGAAGTTACACTGCGTTCAAATTAATAACAACACCTTCTAGTTATATCTATTATTCTAAACCTTGTCCATCTTGGCTCTGTCCTATCATCAGAAATTTGTTATTACCAGAAACAATCCTCTTTCTGACTTTCCACCTGAACTTTTTCCAGTTTCGTAAGAAAAAAATGCAGTTTGTATTTTTTTTAACCTGAGCTGCTCTGGAAGATTTTTTTTTAACCACATACCTTTCCATGAGCCAAAGCAATCGGACTTCCCTTACTTCAGGTAGGATCAGCAGGCTCATTGATTGAAATCTTATTTTACTCTCACATGTTCAAAATTGTGCACTCTCGGTTGCACGATACTTTATACTGATTATTTGCGAAACAGTCTACCAATTCTACCATTCGAAATGTACCGACCGGGGTGTAGATTAATTGGGTTTAATTTGGGCAGCATGGACTCGTGAACTGAAATGGCCTGTTATCATGCTATATGTATGTATGTCTACTTGGAAGTAAAATTGGGGAAGTTCCTTTCTCCCTGTCTTGAATTTATTCTGGTTAATGGAATAAACAAATTCAGTTCAATTGCTCCATTCCTATTCCCTCCAGATCTTTTTTATGCACAGTATTTAGCACTGAAAATGTCAAATTAGGGTAAGGTGCATGTTCTTTTTTCCCTGTGGACAAACTTGGAAAAATGGATAAATGATGAAGCAAAATATTATTGAATTATATGCCAATACTTTCTTCTTCCACAGAACTCCTTCGATATTTCTCGTAAGAATCAATGCCCATGAAGTGAGTTAGTCATCATACTCCATCAATTTGAAAGGATATGACATTAAGATGAATTAAGTTCTTTTGTGTTATCCATACATGCATTCTTCCAGAAATGTCACAAAGTAATGATGATGAGTCTGAATTGTGCTCAATTTTCCCCTTCATTTTGTCCATTGTAACTCTAATTTAGAACCCTGATAGAACTTAGAACATTACAGGTTCTTTGACCCATGATGTTGTGCCAGCCAATGCATGCCTACCAAAAAAAAACTAAACCCTCCCAAGCTCATAACTCTCTATTTTTCCTTCATCCATGTGCCTAAGAATGTCTTAAAGTGTTTTTAAGAGTGTTCTATTGTTCCAGCTTTTACCATCACCCTTGGCAGTGTATTCCAAGCACCCACAACTCTCTGTGTTTAAAAAAAAAACCTTGATGTCTCTTCTAAACTTTCCTCCATTCTCTTAGTACAGATGTCTTCTCGTTGTTACTTCCGCCCTGGGAAAAGGCTGTCTATGTTATCTACAGTATGCCTCATAATCTTGTAGATCTCTATTAAGTCACCTCTCATTCTTCTTTGCTTCAAAAGAAATGAGCCTTAGCTTTGCTAACCTTGCCTCATGAGACAAATTTTCCAATCCAGGCAACATCCTCCTGCACCATCTCCATAGCTTACACATCCTTCCTGTAATGAGATGACCAGAACTGAACACAATATTCTAAGTGTGTTCTCACCAGAGATTTATGCAGCTGAAACATTACCTCATGACTCCTGAACTCAATCCCCCCAATGAATGAAGCCCAACATCCCACAGGCATTCTTAACTATCCTATCAACCTGTGCAGCAACCTTGAGAGATCTATGGATTTGGACTCCAAGGTCCCAATATTCTTACACACTGTTAAGTATCCTTTCATTAACCATGAACTCTGCCTTCAAGTTTGACCTTCGAAACTACATCACCTCACACTTATCCAGATTGAACACCATCTGCCACTTTTCTGCCCAACTTTGCATCCTGTTTATGTTCTTTTGCAATCTACAGCAACCTTCATATCCTTGGATCTTGGATAATTTGCTTCCATATCAATTATCAGTCTCTGTATGTGTTTCCAAGATTCACTTGTCACTTTTTTTCATATTTATGTAATGCTGTACATAATTTTTTTCTTTAAAAAAGGTTTGCTTTTAGAAAAAATTATTGGGAATTATGAAAGAAAAGATCATTTCAGATTTACTGTATGGTGTAGGAGTTTGGAGAATCATTAAATTAACTTTATTTAATTTAGCATGTTTAATCACATAATGCATCTCTAAACCAAGCTCTCAGGTTGAATGTATATGTTCCAAAGCACATGTGAGGAAACTAGGGTTTGTCTTAGTCACCAATTTTACAACCAAAGTAGATCTCATAGGCTTGCTTAATAAGTACAGCCATGCATCTTTGAGTCTTAAGCGTGTACTTGCCACAAATGTAACAGAATGTGTTGCAGCTGTGTGGTGACATTGACGAGACATTTAGCTGTGTTGAATCTTTCTGAGGTCAATAAATGCTATTGTTAAGTCCTATGGCCTGAAGAACACATGCATCAACACGTGTTCAATCTATATCAATATAATACAGAGTGTTTGCATATATGAGCTGTATTTATAGCCTGAATGTAACTATCCTGACTAAGCATGCCCAGGCCTAAGACAACATTTGCATAGCGCCTGCACTGAATGCTTGGACTGATCAAAACAGCTTGCTTTGTGGGCAATATATTAGTAGACAAAATATGACAGAAAATCATTTCCAAAAAAGGTCACATCTAAACATCAGCACGAGATAGGAACATTTTAAAGTGATTTTTGCGACCTGCAGCCTAAAGTCCATAAAAGTGTTCAGGAAGCAAACTTTTGGTTGTCCAGTGTAATTTACAAATATATTTCACATATTGAAGATCATATATGTATAGCATCTCAAAATTACCTGTCAATATTCAATGCATCTTACTTGCTAACTTTCTCAAAGAGTAGATTTTTTTTAACAAATCTGGAATAATCTGCAAAGTTTGCAATGTTTACTTTCCTTTAAGCATTTAATTCAGTTTTTCCACCACTGATTGTTGTTTATATATGAATAAAATAGTTGAAATGTGTAAAGTAATTCACTATTTCTCATACCATTGAGTTGACCACACAGTTTGCCATTGTTATTTGCACATGCCCAGACATAAAAGGCTTAAAGAAAAAGTCACTGTGCTGCAGTTTACTTGTATTTTCTCTCTCTCTCTCTTTAATTCCTTAACAATATCAGTAGGATTACTTAAAATGGCAGCCAATTGTTCTTAAGATTAAGAGAATAGGAGCTCCTATTTTTCTGGACATTAAAAATATGATATTAAAAATGTTAGAGAACATTTTTTTAAATTAAGCTTGTGCTGGAGTTAAAAGGGGGAAGTTTTCGAGCATATGGTTTTTTTCTTGTAAATCTGTGAGTGCTGAAGGAGCTGGATTTAATCAGATGGGCAGGAATCTCAGGTTTGGGTAGGTCGAAGCATTCTGAAGCTATCAGCACAGTAGATGTAAACAAGCTCTACTGAACCCGTTTCTAAACTTCCTGGAAATTCCCAGTACAATTGGAGTGGAAGAAGGGAGGTGTGTCATTTCCTCCCCAGGATGCATTGTTGAAATCAAGCAACAGTAGCAGTCTTTACACCATGGAGTTTGAGGATGGGGATTATGCAATTCTGTAGTTAAAAACCACTGATTTGGGAAAGTCAGAATAGATATCTATGTGCTAAACAATTATTTGGCTTATCAGTTACAGAATACACCTTAGATAAGATAACATCTTAATTATTTTAACAAAAGGGACTGATGAATTATCTTCCTCCCTTCAATCAGATATCTGTTGACACCTTATTGTTGGGGAACTCCTAAATGCATATTAAACAATTTCACACTTAATACCCTATTATCCTCAAATGTGAACAAACTTTGTCAATAAGTCAAGACATACAATGATCAATGATTATAGAATTACAGCTGATTCACTGAGATTCAAATAATTTAAAGTTGTGTATATCAAAAGTCAAGTGAAACATAAAAGCAAAGACTGTAAACTTTGATCTCAAAACATTATAATGTTTGAACTTAAAACAAGTGATAGTGACAGATATTAATGCTTAGGGAAAGAAGGGAAACTGTGATGACACTTTATATGTATTATGTCTTAGATTTTAATTCTAATCCTTGGTGATATGTTGGATCACCTCTTAAACTGCAAACCTCCAAATTACCCTGCTGTGCCCTGAATATTACTGTACATTGTAGACAGTAGTCCTTTTTTATGTTGAAACCCTACATCATAGCTGGTTCGAGTTTTTAAAAAAAGGGCAAATTTACCTTTTATCGTGACAACCTATAAGGCGGGTCCTACGGTGCCTTTATGCAGAGCTGAGTCGGGAGCCGTTCTCCAGAGCTGAAGGAGGCAGGGTGAATGGTGCAGTTGCGACACCCCATCGTGACCTCCAACATACGTGCCGAGAAAGGAAAGCGGCCTATACTCGAAAATGGCAATCCAAGAGCAGGTAAGAGCACAGTGGAGATCTGTGCAAGCAGTCTTAGGACTCAGGCAGATCTCCTGTGCAATATAATAGCCTCTATTTACCTATAATGGGCTTTTTAAAATTCACGCTCCTGGGTTGCAGGCCGACGGCAACATCGCGACATTAACACCCCCTTCCCCTTTGGAGCCGCATTCAGCGACATTCCTTTTACGGAGGATTTCACTCCATCTCTGAGTCTACCCTGCTAAGTGGATGGAAGATTAAGTGAGTTCGGCCAGTCAATTCACCTTTGGACCTTTTATGGAGGTAAGTGAAGCAATTTAAAGACAGAGAGTATCTGTCTTTACAATTGCCTTTTTCCCCCCTCTATAAAAGGCCTAGTTACTTTATTGTGCCTGATGTATTTTCTCTGCTCCAGCCCTCCTGTTCCAACTGCAAGCCATAAATCATGCTTCTGCTCTTCCTACTTGAAGTAGGTGGGACAACTGAGAGGAGAGTGCATTTGATTAAAAAGTCTGATCCTTTCACAACATCAGAATGGCATATATTTTTCCAAATATGATAAAATCTTCTTGAACATCTATTGTGCCCATTTCAGTAATAGATGAATACTGTAGTTCATAAATGTAAGAAGAGTTGATGCAGGAATATCACCTTCATTTTCCATCATGGTGGCAAAATATTCACTGCCCTTGAACTGTAACATCTTGAATTTACATAACACTTTTGAAGTAGGGAGATGATCAGATATGAGTGCACATTCAGCAAAGATCACCAGGAAACTTCCATAGATGAATAAGATTTGAAGAAACAACAGGAAGGGAGTCCTAGAGTTGAACATGTGATTGTAATATGAATGGCCAGCCTACAAGGCCATGGGCATAGAGAGAATTACAAAGATTAAAATGGTGAGGCATTGAAAAGGTTTGTCTTTTGATGAGGTGTCGATGCTCAGGACAAGAAAGTACTCCAGAGGGTTGTAAACTCAGCTTGCACCAGACAAAAATCCATCGAGGACATCGACAAGAGTTGGTGCCTTAAGAAACCAGCTTCCATCCTCAAGGACCCCTACCACCCAGGCCATATCCTCTTCACTTAGCTACCATCGGGATAAGGAGCAGGAACCTAAAGACGAGAACTCAGCAGCACAAGGACAGTTTCTTCCCTGCTGCCATCAGATTCCTGAATGATCAATGAACCAAAGGTACTGCTTCACTTTGACTTTTCGTGCACAATTTTTATTTATTTTTGTAAGGTGGTTGATACAAACATTTCCAATATGATGCTACCACAACCAATGAATGTTGTGACTTGTTAATGACAATAAATTCAGATTCTGATTTACTCATGAGTGAGAAAACTTTGAACTGTTTGCCTTAAAGCCAACCATAGAAACCCATTGTAAGGAAGGAAGGTGCTCTCATTATTGCGTTCATGCTGGTCAAAAAATAACTATTCATGTTAATCTCATCTCTTCATCCACAGGTCTATAGGGTACAGAATATCAAGTCATCATTCATCTCTTCCATCAGCTTTCTGCAATGTTTCAGGCTCTCGCTGCTCTCTGGTGGAAATTTACCTCAGCTTTTTTCTAATCCTTCTACCTACTACCAAAAGCTTTTACCACCTAATTATGCAATAGAGAAAACAAAATGTATTATTGCTATTTATCCCAACATAATCTATTTTGATTTAAAGCTCCCTCATACTCAAGTTAAGCATTGTAACTACAGTTTCAGCCCTGCCAGCAAATCTCATAAATCTATTCTATATAATTTTTGATATTTTCACACCCTTTTTATGTGGTGACCATACCTTTATCCATCACTTCAGTTATGAGCCTGAATCATGTATTAGGCCATATTTTGGCCAATAAAATGGATGGGGGCCGAGGGAACACAGTGGATGCTCGTCAGAAGTTTAGAATGCAGTGGGTAAGCTGATGCAGTGACAGGGGTAGAGAAAGTAATGGATAAAGAGATAGTTGTGGAAGCACAATGTTGGATACAAATATCACTCCAAGTTAGAGTCTCCATCATCACTTAGCATGGAAGATGAGCAAGGGATCTATTCAACATGGTCTAACAAATATTTGTCTTCAGTCAACATTCCACAAACAAATTATTTTCTCATTAACACATTGCAGTTTATGGAGTTTGCTGAGATAGAAATGAGATGGAAAGAAGACTGGAGAAAGAAATGAAATCAGGAGTAGAGCTATTTAATACGATTGGTTTAGCTTAATAGGTAACGGAAGGTTAACAATAGAGGTGGCTGAATGATGGTCTCAGTCCTCACGTCAAAGCTATCAATTAGCTCTGCACATGTGTGGAGGATGAAAGAAGGATTTAGTGGTTGTTCATTAATGAAATAAAGAGGTATTTATGTACCGAGAAAAATGGACGGTTTTGATTAAGAGGAGTTCGAATTGATTTAAGTAGTCCACTAGATTTTGTGATGTATAACAGAGCTAATTGATCACATGATACATTTACATATTACAAATTAGAAGAGAGGTCATTCAGCCCAATAGGTCCATGCCAGCACTTTGAAGAAAAATGCCATCAATCTCATTATATTTACTTGCTCTGTCACATTTTCTCTCTTCATATCCCTTTGATTTCCTTTGATTATGTTGCCACTTGTTTACAATAACAGGCAATTTCAATGAACAAACTAACCTCGGCAATGTTTGTAATGTGGTAGGAGGATACACATTCACGAGGAGAATGTGTAAATTCCACACAGACATCTGAAATCTTGTTCGTGGAGCTGTGTGCAGCAATGATTGCCCACTGAAGTCTTTGTCCTTAAAATCAAAGACGATTGTGATGGGAACAGTCAAACATTTTAACCTTCTTCCAAACTTTCACTGCCCTTAATTTCAAGGATAGGTGGTTGATAAAATATCTTTTTTTTAAAACTAACACTGACTGTCAGCAGAAAGCAATTAAATACACAGCTTTTTACTGAATGAGTATTTTTTGCAGTGGACTTTTTTGCTGAAGACAAAGTACTTGGTACAATTTTTTTTAAACCAGAAACTTATCATGAAAGATAATTACATTAAATCCAGGTAATGCCATGACTGAAACTTTAGAGCAGCAGATTGCAGAGTAACATGCAAATAAGACACCAGTGAGAATATTTGCAGAAGCATCTAATCCTCAATCAAATGTTACTGCAGAAAATTTACAAGCCTTGACAAATGATTACAGATAATGATCAGCTTGCTCAAAAGGTCACCTGCACCAATTTGCCATAAAGCATTTCCAGTGAAATCCCTGAGGCTGCTTTCTCAATCTATGCTACAAATCCCTTCTGAACTCTGATACTATTTATCACTCATTACATTATTAATCTCCCAGATTACAAGGGTACCTAATCACTGATTGGAGTCGTGTTCTTATAATTGAGGCTGTAGCAGTTCTGACGAATGGTTATTCTATGCCCAATGAGAATATCAGACACTCCGTATCTGAATGGTGAGATGGATTGTTGCACCAAAGAGCTGTAGCTGCAATGTTTCCAGTTCTTATACCAAGGATAAGAATGTTGAGCATTGTGTTAACAAGTAATTCCAGTTAATTTTGCCTTATAGTTACGGGACTGATATTGCTTACAATTTGGTGGGCTCACACTTTCTGTTGAGGGACACACAGACTTTGCTACAGCATCCACAAAAACTTACCATGGTTAAGGCCTTCCTGGCATTGCACACTGTAAGATTAGAACCCGTAATCTAATCTTTGCCCAAGGAATGTAGACAAAAAGGAAAGTAATGTCAAGCTGATGTAATGATATTGGGATGATATGGTTTGCACTTAAAATAGTGACATACATTGTCTTATGTATTTATAAATTTTATGAATATAACATTTTTGAAACAAGAGATTTATGGAAATTGTGGTTTCTCTCCTCTCTCATTCTCTCTATTTTAGATTGGAGGAGTGAAAGAGACACATAGAACAAGTTCAGGATAATGGATCAGAAACCATGTGACAATGGAAAAACGGTGGGCATAGTCACTGCCTGCATAGATGCTGGGGAGCTAACTCTTGATGAGGGGACACAATAGTATCTTTTCATTAGAATGTGTGTGTGAGTTGTTAGCTCTACTTATTGACTCCAAAAATATGTTGTATTTGTTCATATTTTACAAAATTGTACTGGAACCAAATGAAAGTTAATTTGGTTCAAATACAGTTTTGTAAAAATATATGCAGCACATTTCCAATTGGAAATTGTTTCAAAACTTGATTATTTAATTATCATTATCAGCCTAAAGCTTACAGGGATAAGTTAAACAACTAAATATATTTTAAACTCACAAAATATGTTTTCTTAAAAACTTAAGTCCAAATGGAGGAAGTGACTGTTATTCTATTGTGTGTGGTATGTGAAGGAAGTTTTAATAGCTGGTAGTTCTTGAACTTCTAATCAACTTCATTTTTGTATATTATTTCAGCGTTCTTTAACGTCTGTATAAATATAGGGTGAGTTGCCAATAATATCATTTTAATTTAAACACAGTGACACATGAACAGATCGATTGGTATGGTGCAGTGGCAAGTTAATATATATGCATCTAAACAGGTGGCTCTCCATGGTAAGAAAATTCAGGCTATTATGAATTATCAACATCAATGTCTTCCAGCAAGCAACAGTATGCATTCACAATTAACATTATTTCTGTGCATGTACAGCTATCCAACTACATGATGCAATAAAAAAGGATTTATTTAAGTTGAAGCCAGGTAGGTAGACAATTAAACTTGTTCAGGAGATCTACATGCTGACAGCCCACATCATTCAAGCTATTCTTTTTATAACATATTCTTCTGGGTAGGCAGCAAAAATGCCTGTTCAAAGCTGATGGAATCCTTTAGTAAATATATAGATCACTTATTTCTTAGAGACCAATCTATACTTTTAATTGTTTGTTGATGAGGGAATTAGTGTATGTTCCCACATCTCATCAACCTCTAACCATCACCTCAAAATTTGTAATCACAAGATCCTCCTCAACCCTGTTTCCACATGGAACAATACCGTCAGAGAGCAGCAGCAATCATCAAGAATCCACACCACTCAGGACATGTTCTCGCTGCTGCCATCAGAAAAACAGTATAGGTGCCACAAGACTCACATCAACAGGTTCAAGAACAGTTACTACACCCCCCCCCACCATCACCACCATCAGAATCGCAAACAACAGACTTTTCTTTTAATATTTTATTTGTTTTAAGAAAATACAGAATATAATAACAATAATATATTGAATATAGAATCATAGAAAAACATTCATAAGGTCTGGGAAAAAAATTAAAAGGAAAGGAGAGTCCCTCTTCTGGTGCTCCCTCCCAAGATTCAAAAGAAAAGGGGACAGACAGCAGGGGATAGAGGGAGATAAAAAGAAAGAAAATGCATCAGGAGCAAGGTTCGACATCTCAGAGTCACAGCATTTCTAATAAGGAGTATACTAATTGACAAATATCAAAATAAATTATACAATCTGGGCATTTAAGTAATCTAAATAAGTCTGCCAAATTTCGGCAAGTATACCATATCTTGGCTTCGCGGACGAAGATTTATGGAGGGGGTAAAAGTCCACGTCAGCTGCAGGCTCGTTTGTGGCTGACAAGTCTGATGCGGGACAGGCAGACACGGCTGCAGCGGCTGCAGGGGAAAATTGGTGGGTTGGGGTTGGGTGTTGGGTTTTTCCTCCTTTTCCTTTTGTCAGTGAGGTGGGCTCTGCGGTCTTCTTCAAAGGAGGTTGCTGCCCGCCAAACTGTGAGGCGCCAAGATGCACGGTTTGAGGCGATATCAGCCCACTGGCGGTGGTCAATGTGGCAGGCACCAAGAGATTTCTTTAGGCAGTCCTTGTACCTCTTCTTTGGTGCACCTCTGTCACTGTGGCCAGTGGAGAGCTCGCCATATAACACGATCTTGGGAAGGCGATGGTCCTCCATTCTGGAGACGTGACCCACCCAGCGCAGCTGGATCTTCAGCAGCGTGGACTCGATGCTGTCGACCTCTGCCATCTCGAGTACTTCGACGTTAGGGATGAAAGCGCTCCAATGGATGTTGAGGATGGAGCAGAGACAACGCTGGTGGAAGCGTTCTAGGAGCCGTAGGTGATGCCGGTAGAGGACCCATGATTCGGAGCCGAACAGGAGTGTGGGTATGACAACGGCTCTGTATACGCTTATCTTTGTGAGGTTTTTCAGTTGATTGTTTTTCCAGACTCTTTTGTGTAGTCTTCCAAAGGCGCTATTTGCCTTGGCGAGTCTGTTGTCTATCTCGTGTCGATCCTTGCATCTGATGAAATGGTGCAGCCGAGATAGGTAAACTGGTTGACCGTTTTGAGTTTTGTGTGCCCGATGGAGATGTGGGGGGGCTGGTAGTCATGGTGGGGAGCTGGCTGATGGAGGACCTCAGTTTTCTTCAGGCTGACTTCCAGGCCAAACACTTTGGCAGTTTCCGCAAAGCAGGACATCAAGCGCTGAAGAGCTGGCTCTGAATGGGCAACTAAAGCGGCATCGTCTGCAAAGAGTAGTTCACGGACAAGTTTCTCTTGTGTCTTGGTGTGAGCTTGCAGGCTATTCCTAAGACTATTGCACTTCCAGTTTCCAACGATCAATGTCAAGTAGGGAATTGGATTTCCATGTTACTGCTATACATTTCCTGGTTATTGTCAATGCAATTTTAATAAATTTAGATTTACTTCTAGAGAAGTTAACTTTTATAACTGCCAAATACCCCAGAAGAAACAATTCTAGGTTTAAAGGGAAGTTCACTCCACAATGTTTCCCAAGCAACAAACTTAATCAGAGACTCATTTATGGACTCTTATTTTGCACATTATTTATTCCTGATTTTTTTATATATATATCTTTATTTGTTTACATTTCTCTCTTTTGTCAAGGAATCTTTTGGTTAAGTACAGTTTACACTACTGATAAGCAGAAAAAGGATCTCATATTTGTATATGAAGTTATGTATATACTCTGACAATAAATTTGAACTTCAAACCTTGATGATGTCTCACCAAAGTGGGCCTGCCTGGGTTGCAGTGAATTCTAATCCACTTTTCTGACAAGCTTTGGACTGGCACCTGGTTGCTAGTTGGCAACTGAAGCAGGTGTTAAAGTTCCTAAATGCATAGGTGTATCTAGGGTATGGCAGCCAGGCCATGTGCCCTGGGCGCCACTTGAAGGAGGGTGCTACTGTCCTCACCTGTCCAATATCGAACTCTCGAGCCTTGCCTTTCACCCTGTGCTCGTCACCCACCGACCCAACCGCTGATCCTGCCCCTGTTGCAGTGCTGCATGAGTAAGCCCGACATCTAACTCCCGAGCCCGATGTGTTGCCCGACCACCTCACTGATCCTAGCCCTGGCTGTCTATTCTTCCCCCGCCCCCAATCTATCACCCAACCATCTCAGCTTCACTGATCCTACCTCTCCCCCTCCCTCCCCCACCCACACAGGAGTCATATAATTTATTCCCTTCAACAAGGAAGGATCTACCTGCCTCCATGCTATGTCAGAAACCAATGCCAAGAAACAATCCCTTGGTTAGAAGACACCAAAGGGAGACCATTAATTCCTTTATTTCCAGGAAATCCTCTTTTCCCCTTCAGCCCTTTAATTCCAGGTTATCCTTTGAAGCCATTGACACCAGGGAATCTCATGATTCCTCGAGTACCTTTCACACCTGCAGGGATGAATAGATAGCACTTTGATCAGTTGACCACAAGCCAGAGTTGAAGAATGCTAGGGTGAGTGCTAATCACTGCAGGATGTACAGTTATTGTACTATAGCCCCACAGGGGCATCGAGTTCCCCTCACATGCTGGAGCACCTCCAAGAGATCAGAACTTGGGCACAATCACCTTCAACTCATTAACCTCAACCTTCAACTGCGCAAATACCTGACCCTTCTGCCCCATTTGCTTCCCTGCCCCTCTCTCTCTCCCTATCTCTCATGCTCCATCTTTCACTCGCTCCCTCTCTCACACTGCCCCACTCTCTCATTCACTCTTTCTCACTCCCTCTCTCTGCTGGGCCTTTGTCAAATTGCCATGGCCCTGTGGAGGCACATGTGCATTTGGGGGGTACAAGGTGAATACAGTTTCTACACTTTCCCTTCAGGCCATCGAGCCCTGGCAGCCCATCCACACCAACAGGAGCACTTGACCCATGAAACCCTCGGTCTCCAGAGGGGGCCACCTCACCAAACAACCCGGGCAGTCCTTTCATACCTGCAAGACCTGGGGAGGGCTGTGGTCACCATGAATTCCATTGTAACCCTTAAGACCTGAAACCAAACACTCTGTCAGAAGCGGGGGGTGGGGTGGGGGAGGGGGTGGAGGAAGAGAGAGAGAGTGCGGGAGGGAATGAAATGAAGGGGCAGAGGGAGAGAGGGACAGGAAGAAGAAGGGTTAGGGCCAGGCAAAGTCAAGAAAAGAAAACAGCCTGAGCTCTGACTGCTGTGCCATGACAAACCCACAAAATCCTGATTATATGTTTCACACCTTTATTTGAGTCTCTTTAGTGTCCTATGTAATTGTGGTTAGTTAAACACTGTGTTAAATATGGGGGTTGGGGAGGGAGGGAGATGAAAAGAGCTTGAACTCTGCAGAAACTGCATAAAATGGATAATGTAAATTGTAGTCAATGCTGATACTGTTAGTCACTGATAATGTTTGAGTTTAAGTTTGGAAAATCATGAATAAAATATTCAAAAGAAGGGTTGGGGTACAGTGGAGGGTTGAGAGGGAGAGGGTAAGGGTCAATGGAGAGAGAATGAGAGTGATGAGAGAAGAAGGGAGGGAGTAAAAAGGGGAGAGGAAGGAGTGGAGGAGAGGGAGAGATGAGCTTGGAAAGAGTTAAGGGATAGGGGGTATAGACAAAGGGAGAAAGGGAGCAATGGAAATTTGGTAAGAGAGGGATGAGAAGAAGAGGAAGGGTCAAAATGTAAAGATGAGGGGAAGAGAGGGACAAGAAAGACGATTGGTGTAGAAAGAAGGAGAGAAGAGGGGGAGAGGTGGGAAGGATGGAAGGGAAGCTAGTTAGGGTAAGGGGGAGGGAGCAGGGTGATGTGGAGAAGAAATGGGGAAGAGAATGGCCATGGAGGGAGTGATGGGAGAGGATAGCAGGGGCTAGGTGTACTCTTCATCTGTAGCAGGTGGTACAAGGCCCCAGCAGGAGGAGGACCGGGTTGGGAGAACAGAACTGGTGACCAGGGGTGCGACTGTGGGACACAGAGAGAGATTGGTGCTTACTGGTTCCAACACTGAGCCCGTGGACAGCAATGAAGAGACCAGTAGGAGGAACAGACCTTCCCCTCCCCATTCTGATACTAGCCCTGAGCCCATCTTCTGGATCCTAGTGCCTGATGTTTGGCCAGCATGACTCTAAGCTTTGGGCTTGGGTCAGATTCAGGGTCAGGCAATGGTTGGGTATTAGATTCAGATTGCAGTAGCTGGACACCAGTGCTTCCACAAGGACTCTGGTCTCCTGGGGTGTCCCAGGGCCCTGGAAAGAGTGGGCAACCCTGCCTGACCAGGCTTGATGGGGAAGCTATCTATCTCACCCATTGATTTGGTCTGCTCTGTAGATATCCATGGAGAGCAGTTTAATTCAATTTCGGATTCCCTCTCCAATGCCCATTTTGGAGAGCGCGTCAGTCACATGCATGTGTGATGTTTGGTCATAAGCCTTCACCCTGTCCTGCACAAAGGCAGTGGTATCTCTGAGCAGCGTGAGGCTGTCAGAGATTTTCCTGGAACCTTACAGGTTTGTGCAGGGTGGGATTATCAGTCTCAGGACAAACTTGATTAGCAATGGCTTTGGACAGGATTTTGTCATCACTTTTTAATAATGATGTGTCTCGAACTCCTGATATCCTCCTTCTCCCCCCTTCTGTTCAAAGATGAGGGTCCTGATGCCCTTCCTCATGGAGTCAGACATGTTGCCTGCAAGGAGCATAGTGCTGTAGTTTTCCAGCAGGTCCAGGCCCACCCAGTCCCATGGAACTGTGTACAACTTAACTAGTAAGCCATCATTTCTGGGAGTTTTACTGGACACAAAGGACAGATGGAGTCTGTCAGCTCTCCCAGAGTAATTGGCTGGTCCAGACTCTCCTGTTTGCTGTTGTCTAAAATCTCTATAGTAGAGGACAGGAAGGTTTGGGAGGCCTTTCTGTAACCTTAGTGTTATATAGTTCAGCAAAAAAGGATCTGCTAATCTTTTGTATGCCCATCTATGAGGATGTGACTGGACCATCCTCTTCCTTAAGGCTGTGGATCACAGAGCTTTAGGAAAAAGAAGTGTGAGCACATCTCATTATGCTCTATTGTGCGGACTCTGGATTGGAAGATGATCTTGGAAAACTCTGATGTAAATAATGCTGCTTTCAGGCTCTTCACCTCTCAGAGTTCCTCTCTTATATCAATCCCTCTCGACTGCAGGAGAAGGAGTTGCTGCAGGCATTGTGGAGTTGGATCAGCTCCCCCTGCCTCTGTCTTCCTATCTGAACGTCTTTGAGAATAAAGAACCTCTTGATGTTTTTCTTGGTCGCTTCCCACCAGTTCATTAGGGAATCAAAAAAGGGTTTCATGGTTCTCCAATCAATGTACTGTTTCATTAGTTCCTCTACATTCTCTGGGGTCCATAACTTCATGGTCATCTTCCAAGTTCCACTGCCTTGTATGTGACAGGAGGCACAAATGAGGCAGTGGTTGAAGAAGAACAGCAGCATGATGTCAATGGTTCTGACTGTGACAGCCTTCGACATGAAGAGGAAGTCCATCCAAGACCAGGTTGAGTTGTCCGATCTTGACCAGATGGGCTGTGGCTCTGCTCAAACTGCAGGTTGCTGAAGTCTTTGCACATCTGTGTATCCCTTATCATCTCCATCAGGAGTCTGGAGGAACTGTCCAATCTGCTGACGGCACAGCTGTATCATCCAGCTTCATTGATGATGCAGTTGAAATCACCAACCAGAATGACTGGCCTGGAAGTCACTAACAATGGTGGGAACTGCTGGATGATGCCCAGCCTCTCGCTCTGCACAGGTGAAGCATATACATTGATAAGATGGAGCCTAGTGTCGTTGATATGTTAGGTCCACCTCGAGGAGACATCCCCAACCACCTCCTTAATTTCCCCACAGCAAAATACACAGATTAGAGGTGTGTTAATAGTTCCCTCCCAATGATGCAGACAACCAACACAGTTGGCATAGCGGTTAGCACCATGCCTTGACAGCGCCAGCTAGTGAGACAGGGGTTCAAATCCCACTCTGTCTGTAAGGAGTTTGTATGTTTTCCCTGTGTCTGCGTGGGTTTTCCCCGGGGGCTCTGGTTTCCTCCCACCATTCAAAATATACCAGGGGTGTAAGTTAATTGGGATCATGGACTAGTGGAACGAAATGGCCTATTACCGTACTGTATATCTAAATTTATAAATTTAAATTTAAAAAAAATACTCCTGGGGCCACCATCATGACCGACTCTGATAGTTCCTGAGGTGTACCAGTCCACAGTCATGTATGAAAGTCACATCTGCCTTGACTTTGGCCAAATACAGTATTTACACATCGTATAGTGAGTTTGACTGTGCGCACATTGGCGGTTGCTATTTTAATCTCCATTGTTATTTATTGGAGTCTTCAAATCGTCATCGAAAGTCCGCAAAAATGTGATTATAGTTCACACAAAAATGCTGGAGAAACTGCTGGGAATCATGGGTGAGTCCCACCCTCCCAAATAGCCATATCTGCGTCAGGTGCACCGAGATGCAGTTCCTTAAGGACCGAGTTGGGGAACTGGAGATGCAACTTGAGGACCTACGGCTGGTAAGGGAGAGTGAGGAGTTGATAGATTCAACTATCAGGGACATAGTTACCCCAAGACCAGATGTGTCAGGTAAGTGGGTAACTGTCAGGGGAGGGAAGAAAAATACCAGGAAAATGGAGATTACACCTGTGAATATCCCTCTCAGTAACAGGTATATTTTGTTGGATGCTGTTGAGGGAGATGACCTGACAGAAGCTGGCAGCAGTGACCAGGTCACTGGCACTGAGCCTGGCATGGTGGACCAAAAGGTAAAGAGGAATGCAGTGGTCAGTGGGGACTCCATTGTCAGAAATACAGACAGGAGATTCTGTGAGCCAGATAGGTATGTCCGCATGGTGTGTTGCCTCCCTGGTGCAAGGGTGGGGGATATCTCAAATAGGGTCCAAGGTATTCTAAAAGGGGGAGGCGAACAGCCTGATGTCTTGGTACATGTGGGTACCAATGACATAGATAAAAAGGAGGAAGTAGTGAAAAAGAATTACAGAGAGCTAGGACAGAAACTAAGAAATAGGACAGCCAGGGTGGTGATCTCTGGTTTGCTACCTGTGCAAAGTGCAACTGAGGACAAAAATGGAAGGTTAAGAAAAATGAATGTGTGGCTGAGGGGCTGGTGTAAAGGACAGGGTTTTGGCTTTTTGGATCATTGGGATCTCTTTTGGGGAAGGCATGACCTCTACAAGAAGGATGGGTTACACCTAAACCCAAAAGGGGTCAATATATTGGCAGCTAGGTTTGGTGCAGCCGTCGGGTGCGGTTTAAACTAATTTGGCAGGGGGGTGGGAACCTGTATGATAGGGCAAAGGACAGAAAAGATAAAACAGGAAAAGTTAGGTTAGGCAGCGAAAGTAAAAAATCAGAAAGAGCAAGGAGGGTGAAAAAAGCAAATCTGAAGCCTTTATATCTTAATGCCAGAAGCATTCGGAACAAGGTAGATGAATTAGCTGTGGAAATTGAGATAAACAAATATGATTTGATTGGGATTACAGAAACATGGCTGCAGGGTGGGCAAGCCTGGGAACTTAACATTTAGGAGGGATCAGCAAGAAAGAAAAGGGGGTGGGGTAGTATTGATGGTGAGAGAAGGGACTGGGATGATTGACAGAAAGAATATCAACTCGGAAGATGCGGAATCTATATGGGTAGAACTGAGGAATAGCAAGGGGCGGAAAACGTTAGTGGGGGTGGTATATAGGCCTCCCAACAGTAGTGTAGAGGTGAGGGAAGGCATTAAAAGAGAAATTAGAAAAGCGTGCAATAAGGGAACAGCTGTCAACATGGGAGACTTTAATTTGTATATAGATTGGACTAGCCAAATTAGTAAAAATACTGAGGAGGAGGAATTCCTTGAATGTTTACGGGACGGTTATCTAGACCAATATGTCGAGGAACCAACTCGGGAGCAGGCCATTTTAGATTGGGTATTATGCAATGATAAGGGGCTAATCAACAATCTAGTTGTACGAGGCCCTTTGGGTAGGAGCGATCACAATATGATCGAATTCTCACTCGACATGGAGAATGATGAAATTAAAACCGAGACTAAGGTCCTGAATTTAAATAAAGGGAATTATGATGGTATGAGACGGGAGTTGAGTAAGATTGATTGGGTGGTGTTTATGGGGGAGTTGACTGTGGATAGACAATGGAAAGCATTCACAGATCTAATGGAGAAACTGCAAAAATCATTTATACCGGTTTGGCATAAAAATAAACCAAAAAAGATGACTCAACCATAGATAACAAGGGAAATTAGAGACAGCATTAGGTCCAAAGAGAGACCATATCAACTGGCCAAAAAAAGTACCACAACCGAAGACTGGGAGCAGTTCAAGATGCACCAAAGGAGGACGAGGGATTAATCAAGAGAGCAAAAATAAATTACGAAAGTAAGCTTGCAGCAAATATAAAAACCGACTGCAAAAGCTTTTATAAATATGTCAAGAGAAAAAGATTGGTGAAATCCAGAGTAGCTCCTTTGCAGTCGGAATCAGGGGAATATATAATGGGGAATAAGGAAATGGCAGACTAATTAAATTCTTACTTTAGTTCTGTTTTTACAAGAGAGGATACAAATAACCTCCCAAGGATGTTGGGAAACATAGAGACTAATGCAAGGGAGGAACTGAAAGAAATCATTATCTCTAAGGACATGGTCTTGGGGAAATTGATGGGATTGAAGGCAGATAAATCCCAAGGGCCTGATAATCTACATCCTAGGGTACTTAAGGAAGTGGCCATTCAGATAGCAGATGCTTTAAGAATTATTTTCCAGAACTCGATAGACTCAGGATCAGTACCCATGGATTGGAGGGTAGCTAATGTTACCCCACTATTTAAAAAGGGGGGTAGAGAAAAAGCGGGGAATTATAGGCCGGTGAGCCTTACATCAGTAGTGGGCAAAATGATGGAATCCATTATTAAGGATGTAATAGCGGAGCATATGACTAGCAGAGAAGGGATCGGACAGAGATTTACAAAAGGTAAATCGTGCTTGACAAATCTATTGGAATTCTTTGAGATGGTGACAGGTAAAATAGATGGGGGAGAGCCAGAGGATGTGGTGTACCTGGACTTCCAAAAGGCCTTCGATAAGGTCCCGCATAAAAAACTGGCTTCCAAAATCAAGCCTCATGGGATTGGGGGCAAAGTATTGATGTGGATTGAGAACTGGCTGGCAGGTAGAAGACAGAGAGTTGGGATAAATGGCTCATTTTCTGAGTGGCAGGTGGTGACCAGTGGGGTGCCACAGGGATCTGTACTGGGACCCCAGCTGTTCACAATTTACATTAATGATCTGGATGAGGGGATTGGATGTAATATCTCCAAATTTGCAGATGACACTAAGCTAGGAGGGGTTGTGTGCACGGAAGAGGGGGTCAGGAAGCTCCAGTGTGATTTGGATAAATTGAGGGACTGGGCAGATCCATGGCAAATGCACTACAATGTGGATAAATGTGAGGTTATCCACTTTGGTAATACAAACCAGAGGGCAGATTACTATTTGAATGGCAATAGATTAAGAGATGGGGAAGTGCAGAGAGACCTAGGGGTACTTGTACACCAGTCTCTGAAGGCGAGCATGCAGGTACAGCAGGCGCTTAAAAAGGAAAATGGTATGTTGGCCTTCATATCAAGAGGGTTTGAGTATAGGAACAAGGATACCTTACTGTAGCTGTACAGGGCCTTGGTGAGACCCCATCTGGAGTATTGTGTGCAGTTTTGGTCACCTTATCTAAGGAAGGATGTTCTTGCAAAGGAGGGAGTGCAGAGGCGATTCACCAGGCTGATACCTGGAATGGCAGGAATGACTTATGAGGAAAGATTGCGCAAATTGGGATTGTACTCACTGGAGTTTAGAAGATTGAGAGGGGATCTCATAGAGACCTATAAAATTCTGGCAGGACTGGACAGAATGGATGCAGATGGGATGTTTCCAATGATGGGAAAATCCAGAAGCCGGGGCCATGGTTTGAGGATAATAGGCAAACCATTTAGGACCGAGATGAGGAGGAATTTCTTTACCCAGAGGGTGGTGAATCTGTGGAATTCATTGCCACAGAGGGCAGTAGAGGCAGGTTCATTAAATATATTTAAGAGGGAATTAGATCCATTTCTTCAGTATAAGGGTATTAAAGGTTACGGAGAGAAGGCGGGGACGGGGTACTGAACTTTAAGATCAGCCATGATCTCGTTGAATGGCGGAGGAGGCTCAAAGGTGACCTACTCCTGCTCCTATCTTCTATGAAAACTCAGCAAGTCATGCAGTGTCCTTTATGTAGCAAAAATGAAGATACATAACCAAAGTTTTGGGCCTAAGCCCTTCATCAATTCATGAACAAAATGTAGGCAAGCACCTGACTAAAACAGTGGGAGGAGGGGCAGGAAGGAGCACAGGCCCAGAGGCAAGAAGTTGTAAGCGGATAGGGGTGAAGAGAGGGCGATGGTGGAGGGGCCTAACAGAAATTGGAGGTCAATGTTGGAGAGTGCAATGGCAAGTTAATACAAGCTTCAGAGATTGTGATTCAAGCTGATCTTCAGTGATCCCGATGGAATCTGTACATTCTCATTGTGTCTGCATGGGATTCATCAAGGTGCTTCAGTTTCCTCCCACAACCTAAAGATGTTCAGGTCGATGAAATGGTCACTATAAAATGTGTTTAACTGAGTGGTACAATCTAGGGAGTGTTGATGAGAATCTGGGAGAATAAATAAATGGCATTAATTGGTGTAACCTAATGTGGACTCAGGTGGCTGAAGGGCATGTTTCGATGCTGCATCTCTTGAAGAATCTGAAACAAAATGAAACCTTTATGAGATGCATAGATATTTCTGTTGAAGATTTGTCCAAAACTCCTCCTGTACTAATATTCTGGTGGCTATCCTTCTAATTAATGCACAATTGATAAGATAAATAGATCTATACTCACAATCAAGGCTTGTCACGTGGTGTTGAGGTTAAAATTGTTATAATACGCAAATGTTGGATCAGCTGTAACTCTAAAGAGCTGAGTAATAAGAATCCACTTTAGAGGCACATTATGCTGTCAGGGAATAAATAACTTATCTATATTTAAATGAACTTTCCTCCTCAGGTCATGAGCCTCTAAAACTAAATCAGTCCTCTAATGTCTAATTGCATATTGTCATTTTTAAAAATAATTTTGCACACCAACAAATTCCTTCAAACTATTTATATTAACAGGATGATGTGGTTAAGACTAGATGCCTTCAATTGAAAATAAAACTTTAAAAATGCCACCAGACGTTGAGACCTAAAAACTTAACTTTTTCAATATTGGTTTTCTTCAAGTCAAGTATGTTGCCATCTGATTGTACAAGTACAACCCAACAAAAAAGTGTTTTCCGGTCCATGGTGCAAAACACACAGACACACAACCAGACATAACACATATGCAGACAAGTATACAAATAAATAAGTAAATATTGTTTCATGAATATGAGTCTTGGATGGTAAGTGTGAGCAGTTCCTTTGGTCATTCAGCGTTCTCACTGCCCGTGGGAAGAGATTGTTCCTCTGCCTGGTGGTCCTGGCTCTGACAATCTTGTATCTCTTTCCAGCTGAAAAATGCTGTATGCAGGGTGGAAGGGGTCATTGTAGTATGGATTGTGGAGGGTCATGCAACCCCTCCGACTGGAATCCAGTGGGAATGTGGATTGCAGATGGGAATTTAGCCTCTCTGTTTGGAACCTGGTGGGAATGTTGACTGTGGAGGGGCAGGTTCCATCTGGAACCTGATTAGAAGTCACCTCACCTGCCAATCAATGTCAAGCCTTTCCCACAAGTCAATGTTAATCTGGTCATTGGCCCTTTTAATTGGCTTATCAATACACGGGTCAGACCATCCAGCTGATGACACTATAAAGCCCACCGCATGTGATCCATATCTCTTTTTCTCTTCTGGGATGAACCCAAGCTCCACTCTTGGGCAAAACTAGAGGTTGATGAACAGCAGCTTGTCAGGATGGAGTGACGGGACAAAGCTACAGCATTGCTTGTGGATTTATCTCTTCTATAGACAGATTGAAATGAGTCTAGCACTGGGAGGTGTGCTTTGATGCGTTCTATTATCAGATGCTCAAAGCATTTCAAAATGGTGGTGGCAGTCAGTGCCACAAGGTGATAGACATTGAGGCTTATTATTGTCACCTTCTTGGGAACTTGGGTTTCCTTTAAGGATATTTTCCTCCTCCTTAGATTTGCTTATTGATCCTGAATTTTTAGAAAGTATAGTTGAAAGACAATTGTCTGGATACATCTAAATATCCTGACAAAGGTGTATAAAAGAGGCTGAGAAAATAGCCACAGTCCTTTCAACCTGGGTGGAGGTGCCCAAAACTCAGGAGAAGAGATTGATAATAAGAGGGGAAAAGATTGAAAGAGGAACTGAGGGGTAACTTTATCACACAAATAGTGATGGATACATGGAATAAGAATCCAGACGAAGCTGTATAATGGATGCCATTGTGATATTTAAAAAACAATTAGTTAGGCACTTGCATAATTAAAAAGTAAGAATGGTAAGGGGCAACTGCAGGCAAATTGGATTAACTCAGATAAACAACCTGGACTACATAAAGTATTGAGCCAAATGGCTTGTTTCTTTATGTAAAGTTTTATGACTATTTGACAAGAGAGGGCCAATGAGAACACATTTCTATTGATGTGTGCTTTAAATGGAAAATATTTCATGCATTTCAAGAGTCACTTTCTCACATCCTCATGATGTTTTAGAATGTTATACCTTCCTGTGGTTAAAGAGGAAGTTGCAACAGGTGGTTGAAAACCCTCTGAAGAGACCATGGCCCCATCTGTGAGGAATCACTCCGTAGTTTTCAGATGCTGCACGGCAGGCTTTAATTGGGAGGCGGGAGGATCTGTCTTTTGCCTAAAGATGTCTAAAAATCTGTTCAGAAAAAAATGCTGAAAAGGTTCTGGTGGATTCAGCTCTGGAACTGAAATCAAGTTTAGCCCAGAGAGACTGAGTGCAATGTCACAGAAATGTCATCTCCATGGCTAAGATCAATGAATGCATCTTTAAGTGATCTATCACACCTGTTACTGGCTTCACACACTGCTAAATGTTCCGTACCTTCATCAATCACCAGCAACAATCTCTAACAATCAGGGCTTGGTTGTAAAATTCATTTACTCTCCCTCTGCTTCTGACCTCATACAATTAGCTTTGTCGTTAGCCTCAGATCCATTTTTCAGAAGTAGAATGCAATATCATTCTTAGAGAATGATCTGGTCCATAATACATGCTATTGTTTGCAAACTAATGGAGGAGAAATTTGCCAACACCACTTTATACCCAGAGAAGGGAACATTCACCAAAATTTGATGGAATTGAATGCTTGTGTTGGGTCACAAACTATTACATATAACAGCATTCGCATTTCCAATGATTCTGATCGCCAGTCCTTCAGTGCCCCCTCACCAACCAAACACCTCTCCCCAAAAAGCACAACACCACCAATGGCCAAGGTACTGTATGTCCCCCAGAGTTCTGATTTTTCTCATTACTACATTCAATCTCATCATGCACCCTGCTCGCACCTCTCACACTGTATCCACCAACCTTGAGTGGATTAGTGACCTCCACCTCATTCTGTCCCTCCAGATCCCAAACCAGCATCAGTTCTGGATGGACATTTTAAGTTCAAAGGTCAAAGTCAAATTTACTGTCAGAGTCCAAACATGGTAGAATCAGAATCAAAATTTATTGTCATAAAATTCGATGTTTTGTGGCAGCGTCATAGTGAAAACATTGATATTATAACCATTTTACAACATTACTCTATATTTTAAAAAAAATTAAATAGTGCACAAAAAGTAAGTAATCATTGATTATTCAGGAATCTGATGGCAGTGGGGAAGAAGTTGTCCTTATGCCATTGAGTGGTTGTCTTTAGGCCCCTGTACCTTTTTCTCGAATGGTTGCAGAGTGAGGAAGGCATGGCCTGGCTGGTAAGGGTCCTTGAGGATAAAGCTGCTTTTTTAAGACATAATCCTGAGATTCTTTTTCTTGTGATCCAGGCAGTATTTCTAATTATCGGTAACTGTAAACTGCATACAAGAAGTTTTAAAAAATGTAAACAAAAGAAAGAAATGCAAACACACTGACTACTAATGCAGAAAAATAAATAGAATGCTTAAGTGAATCTCTGATTGAGTCTGTTGTTTAGGAGTCTGTTGAGGGTAGCAAATGTTCCTGAACCTGGATCATAAGTCTTGAGACACCTATCCCTCTTTCCTAATGGCAACAGTACAGAGCATATCCTAGGTAGTGTGGATCCTTGATGATTGCTGCTGTTCTCTGACGGCAGTGTTCCATCTATATGTTCTTGGTGATAGAGAGATTTTCGCCTGTGATGTACTGGACTGTATCCACTACTTTTTGCAGGCCTCTCCGTTCAGAGGAATTGGGACCCCCATACCAGACTATGCAGCCATCCAGTAGACTTTTCACTGTAAAAAAGTTTGCCAAGGTTTCCGATAACATATCGAACCTCTGCAAACTCCTGAAAAAGTAAAGGCGCTGATGTTTTTTCATGTCACAAGTATGATAGTTCCAGGAAAGGTGCTCTGATCCCTCAATAATCACTTGATCCTCTCCCTCTGGTTTCCCTATCCTAAAGTCTACAATCAGCTCCTTGGTCTTGGTGACATTGAGTAAGAGGTTGTCCTTGGTACACCTTTCAGCTAATCTTTCAATCTCCTCCTGTATACTGACTCATCTCCCATTTTATATAGTCCCCTATGGTGATATAGCCAGCATATTTGTAGATGGTTTTAGTGTCATACCGATCCACATAGTCATAGGTGTAAAGTGAGTAGACCAGGGAGCTAATTACACAGCCCTGCGGTACTCTGGTACTAATGGAGATTGTGGAGGAGACCCTCTTACAAATCTGTACTGATTGGGGTCTAAAGGTGAGGAAATCAAGGATCCATTTGCACAGTAATATTCTGAGGCCCAGAACTTGGAGTTTGCTGATTAGTTTTGAGGGGATGATGATGTTGAATGCTGAACTTTAGTCGATACTGAACATTCTGATTTATGCACATTTGCTGTCCAGGTGTTCCAGGGGTTTTGTGTAGAACCAATGAGATGGGATCTTCTATAGACCCGTTGCTATGGTTGTTACGTACCAGACCAGCAGCAATAGAAGTCCACTCAGGCAATGGTATCTTCAAAACAAAAATCTATTTATTTATTTATTTACTTACTTACTTACTTACTTATTTGTGTGTGTGTGTGTGTGTGTGTTTATTTATTTATATATTGTTTGTGACAGGTCCCAAAATCATTACAGTTTATGCACCATTGAATCAATTTTTTAAGTTCAGTCAGTTTTGTGTTGAAACTCAGATTCTTTAAATTATTGCTCAAAAGTAATTATGGAGTAGGTGTGAGGCC
Organism: Narcine bancroftii; assembly: GCF_036971445.1. Lineage (NCBI taxonomy): Eukaryota > Metazoa > Chordata > Chondrichthyes > Torpediniformes > Narcinidae > Narcine > Narcine bancroftii. The sequence goes on from NC_091477.1 coordinate 86,035,003, forward strand.
TCAGATTTCTCAAAACTAACAAAATTATTATAGAGTTATTTTCAGAGAATTGTTTCTTCATACGAATTATTTCCTTTTCTTTCAAGGACGTTACAGCATCTGTGTTTCACATGATGATTTCATAAACTTGAGTATGAATTTGATGAATTAACCATCACAATGGTTATCATCCAGAAGCAAGAATGATCTTGCTTTCTTTTACCCAGAATTGGGTCACTCATAAGTGACTATTTAAAATGCCACCACAGCACTGCTCTCTCTCTTGACCAAGAGAAGCAGCAAAGTGGCCATCCTTTCCAAAGCTACTTCAAATCTGTGTTCCTCTCTTGACAAGGAGAACACAAGCAATTCTTTCCTTACAAGATGTTATTGCATTTCTGACCTCAGATGACAACTAGTGTAATATCAAAGATGTCTCCTTCAAGTGTCTTTAATCACATGACATAACCTCATTGCTGTTTTTGAAGTTTCTTCAACCCATTTCACAAGTATGAATCATGATCAAAGGACTCCAGGTGTCTGCATAGGTCATTCAAGCAAGAACTTGCTTGTTTGAACATATGCCACCTCTCAGCAAACACTGTTGTCTTAGTTTCAAGGAAGAATCACTTCAGTTTTTATGGCTGTTTACACAGCTTCAGCCAACATTGGAACAGCAGACATTTTGACTTTCAAAATGGTTTCTGTATGTAAGGGTCTGTGGTGCCTGTGTCTCTATCCACCCACAAAATCCCTTCACTAAGAAATGTATAATAATTAAATATTAATAACAAAATTCCATCACAATGGTAAACAAATTAGAATGGATCCATTTCGCTCTCAGACAGGAACTGATATGCTTCCAAATACTTCATTGCTGTGGATGTGAGTGTGACTGCATGGATTTATTCTCCTGAAAGCAGCCCACACGTCATCTTCAGATCTTGACAGTAGAGGATCATAAGAGGATGTGGGGGATGCGCAATGGTTCTTCCTTGTTCTAGTGGTCAAATCAGGCATAGAAGACATTGTGCTCATCTGGGAGCGAAGCTTTGTTATCTCGTTTTGCACTGGATTTGGTTTTGTAGAAAGATATGTCAAAATATACCTTGCCAGAGCTGTTGAGTGTAGTGCTATCAATTAGACCAGAAGTCAAGATTAATGGGCTTTAAGCACTATAAACTTACAGGCATATCTTGCATGCTGTTGGCTCAATTTCAAGGCAGTACTGATGGACGCGATTGGGCGATACTGCCTTTATTAGGAATCCTGGAGGGGAGGAGTTACACTATCAGGGGTGGGCCAAATAGTACAGTGTTCCACCACATTGGGTATACTTTGTTGTTTCCATTCTCATCCGGAATTTCCACTCCGCCCAGGAAATGTCTTTCCACTGATTTCCAGACATAAATGCCTGTGACCTGGGTCTCAGCAGATTCCAGATTTCATTGTTTACCCAAGGCTTCTGAATGGAGAAAACCCTGAATGATTTGATGGGGGCACACTCATCCACGGTTGTTTTGATAGTCTGTCACCGCTCCGATGTAATCATTCAGATCCTCAGCTGAGTTTTGAACACTGTCCAATCCATTAACTCAAGCAGTCCTGCGACCACTTCTGTCTGTCCTGATCTCTGGAGCCTCTCTTTTCACTCTTGCATTCTGCAGCATGTGAAAGAGGAAATGTAATTTTAATTCTACATCTTCTGGGACACTACTCAAATATTCAGCATAAAGCCCACAACCAAATCAGTGAAGAGTGTACTTCAGAATGACCAGGTAATGGCTGGTAATGGAGTGCTACAATTTCTAGCACATTGCTTTTAAGAATAATTTTGCTGTTCAGTACTCAGCAGAAACAAGAAAGTTGTGGCACATCAGCAACTACTGATCTTGTTCTAATCGATATGAATGGATTGAGATAAGATGGATTGGCCTATTCATACATTTTAACATGGCAAAAGATAAAAGAAAGCATCTCTTTGTAGTATTTTTTTTACCTTTATTGGTCATCATTGCTTGCACAGTACTTTCCTCTTGCCGTGTAAAGCATTGCAAAATCCTGATCTTTTGAAATAAGATGGGTTTAAAGTTTAAAAAATAGACCAGCTTCAGCTTTTTGTGCCACAATGCAGAATCTCACAAAGATTAACTGAGAAATTTGTCACCCTGGTTGATTTCAGAGCTTAGAGCTGTGAAGTGAGACTGAGCAGTGGACTTTTAACTTTTAATGTTTACTTATTTAGTGGTGCTGATCGTTGCGAAGTGTTCAAATTCCCTGCACTGAAATTCCAACTTAATGAGTGCAGCATTTTCTCAAAAGAATCAACAAGCACCTGAGGAGCAAAAGCCCAGGTTTTCAAGAATGATTGAGTGCAGACAATTTAGATTGAATTAATTTGCAACAAGGGGAAAATTAAGGAATGTATTTCTCAGAAGATATCGGGGCAGATAGCATAGAAGTAGTTAAGAGAACATTTATAGTTTTCTGAAGCAGTAGACAGTTCAGGATATCAATATTGGGGACAGGCCAATAGTCTTTACAAATCCCGCATTTTATAAATATCCAGACACAAAGAAAGATATTGGCCTACAATTGGTCTGTAAGCAGATGATTCAAATTGACACTACAATCAGGAAATGGATAAACTCCAAGGAATTCACTTGGCCAAAACTACTTCATCAAGTTTACCATGAATCCACAAAATGAGCCTGTAATTGGAAACATTCATTCTTTTACAGAGAGAGAAAAAAAAATAATGTAAATACTACTTGTGGAAATCTGTTAAAAATTTAGTGCAATTTGCAAATAACTTTATCAAAGCAGTCTTGATGATTGTAGAGGAAACAGTGTATTTTTAGTCATTTCCTTAACTAATGAGTTTCTCATTCACCATACCAAAGGGATGAAGAAATACTCATTACATGGGTGGTGTTGACATGATTATGAACTGCCCTAAATGAGCTCTTTTTTTCTGAATTGTGAGTATTTTCAAATGTTTGGGGTTATAACCCCCTTTTTTATAAATCAGAACAGCATGATGCAAAACTAATGGTCTTTCAGCTGTGAATAAAATACCAGAGCAAAGATTTCTTCCTGCGAGTATGGGATTGCAATTATTTTGTGCTGTTGCAGAACAATGGGAAAGGGAAGATGAAGTGTGCTCAGAAAAGGACAGACTAGAATGTGGGTCGACTGACCCGTGATTCTCAGTCACTGATTAAATAGAAATCCTGTAGTGATATAATACATTGCTGCAGAGATTATGAGGAAGAATAAAGGCCAGAAATAGATCCATGTGTCAAAAAACCCATTAAGATAGTGATGTGAGGAGAGCCAACAAATTTTATGCATGTGTCGAGCATCAATTCCTCCACCACAACACAAATTTAGAACTGTTAATCACACCTAAGAATCTCCCCTCTGCCAGGTGATCATTATAGAAATGAAGTATGAACTTAAATGCATCACAGGTTGCAGGAGAGTGGTTAGGGCCTTTCATGCCTAGCTTCTGCTTGGAGGCTGGCTATAAGTGTGGAGGGAAAAATATGAACTAATCTTTCATGGAGCAGACCTAAAAGGCTGCTCTTGTGTCACATTCATGTTGAGCAGTGCCTAGTAGCGCCTCTAGAGCCGATGGAGGCGGGGCGACTGATGCCGTGGCGCGGCCCATCATAAATACGCAGCAGAGCAATGATTGTCTTCCCTACCCATAATTCCCCCCACGCAGCTAGAACCACTCTGTGTATTCCAGAAGGGTTCCAGCTGAGTGGGGGATGTTGCGCTTTGAACCATTGATGAGTGGCTCTGAAGGCCGAAGCAGCCTGGTGAGGTACTGGAGTGGCGAGCGGGGCTGTCACAGCCAGAATCAGCCCCCGATGGCCCTGCCCTGATGGCTCTCACCAGCCACCCCACCCACCCTGACAACTCTCGCCAGTCACCCCTGCCTTCAGGGCTCCTGCACTGACAGCCCCCGCCCTGACAGCTCCTGTCAACTGCCCCTGCCCTGAGGGGGTCATGGAGGGAGACAGAAGGGAGATGGGTTGCTGGCTGACAGTGTCATCACGACATCATCGGGCCGCCCCTAGCCAGCCGCTGTACCTTCATGTGAGGCAGCGCTCTGACAATGATCCTTCCCCGAGAGGGATTGCAGTTGGCGTCTTGGAGCTGGCCATGGCGCATTCATAGAGGTAAGTCTCCTGATGAATGGGTGGAGAATCTCTGCCTTTACAGTGGGCTTTCTCACTGCACGTAAGGGCCTACTGTTGGTGGGAATGGCCTGGATCATGAAAGTAGGAAGTTCAGAACTTAAGTGAAACATAAAAGTCTGCAGGCACTGAGATTGTAGTAAAAACACAAAAAATGCTAGAGGAACACAGCATTCATGTAGCTTCCATAGGAGGTAAAGATACAGGTACTCCCTAACTTACAACCTACTTGGCTTGTATCCATCCACACGTATGGCCAAATTTTAAAATATATTTATATCTATCAGAAAAATACATGAAATTTACATGGTTTATGTTGGATTTGACAAACTATAACAGGGATACAGGGTATGTAAGAGACAAAATGTGTGTACTTACTTTGATAGTTGGCATTCCATGGTCCATAGGTTGGGCACGGCCATCTTGATTCCTGTGGGTGTGCATGAGTCTTTGGTTGGCACGTGCACAGTGAGTTCACGTATTGGAGATCAGTTGGCGCATGCGCGAGTTAAGGACACAAATTTAATATCATTAGGACTCTTAACTCTCACACATGTGCCAACTGAACTCCAATACGCGGTTGTGCATAGGAATCAAGATGGCTGCGCCCAACCTATGGACCCTGGAACACTGTCTAACAAGGTAAATAAGCACATTTTGGCACTTACATGCACTGCTTCTCTGTTATAGTTTGTCAAATACAACAAAAATCTACAATGAAACAAGATTTGATTAAAAAGTTTGTTTTAAGACTTCGGTACTCCACGTGCATGGGCAAAATTCTGAGATATGACCGATCCTTCAGCCCCAATTATGGTCGTAAGTCAGGGACTACCTGTATATAACCAAATAGGCCTGAGCCTTAGTTAAGATATGAGCAAAAAGCAGCCAAGCACCTAAATAAAAAGACTGGGGAGGAGGAGCACAGGCCAACAGGCAAAACGTGATGATTGGACATGGATTGGAGGACAGGAGAGGAAAGGTGAGAATGATCATAGGAGGGGTATGGCTCTGCGAATGCAGAGATGGAGAAAAGGAGACAGGGAAAGGGAGAGAGAAGGGTGACACAGGGATAGGGAAAGAGAAAGACTGGGGTTGTGGGGCTAATGGAAACCAGAGAAATTTATGTAAATGCTATCTGGTTGGAGGGTGCCCAGATGGAATTTGCTCTGTCTGCCACAATAGCTGGGATCACCTAGTGGCAACCAGTTTCAATTCCATGCCCCATTCCCATGCTAGCACATCTGGCTATGGTCTCATGCACTGCCAAATGGACACCACACTCAAGCTAGAAGAACAACATCTCATATTCCATCTGGGCACCCTTCAAACTGATAGTATTAACAATGACTTCCCTGGTTTTCATTAGCCACCCCATGACCCCACCCCACCCAGCCCTGCCCCATCTTCCTCTTTCCCTATCCCATGTTTCCGTTCCTCTCTTCCTGTCTCTCTCTTTTCTCCCTTTCCTTCTGCCTCTTTTCCTCCAGATCCTCAGAGAGCCACACCCTGTCCTGGTCACTTCTCACCTTTCCTCTCTTGTCCTCCGATCCATTTCCAATTATCGCATTTTGTCTGTTTACCTGTGCTCCTCCTCCCCCAGGCATTTTATTCAGGTGCCTGTCTCCTTTTTGCTCATACCATGATGAAGGGCTCAGGCCTGAAATGAGGGGGAAGTAACCACAAGATTCCACAGTAGTGGTAATTGTATAAATGGAAATTAATGCAACAATATACAGTAATGGAAATTTATGGATGCAAAACTAAGGGTGGGAAGAGACTTTGAATGGTTTTCTTTTTGTAAATAATGTATTGTGAATTCTGAGGGGGGTAAAAAATCAATTGGGCTCTGATACTTGATGGGTGATTGTATCCGAACCCAGCCGAGTTGAGAACAGCCGTCATGCTCAGCCGGGTATCATTAGTGATGTCAGTGCCTGAGTACGTGCGACAGTCTGGTGGGAAAAAAGTCAGTGTGGCCAGGATGCTTGGAGGCAAGGTTAGAGTGGTCTGCTTTGGAAGCCTTTTAGTGCAGTTTTTAGTGTCGTGTCAGTGTAGTGTTTCTATCAGTGCAGTTCTATTTGGGAGGATTTTAGTGTAGCTTTTAGTATTAGTGTTTAGTACTGTTACTGTGCTTTTACTTTTGTGATATGGGAGCCAACTGGGGGGATCTAGAGGTGCAGGAGCTGCTCTCCATTACAGCAGAGACAGAGATGTCAAACAATTTATGCAGACTGTAAGAGATGGCCCTATGTATGAGAGGCTCACTGCCAGGCTCAGGGACACAAGGGTTTCCAAGGACAAAACTCATTATAAATAAACTGAAAAATCTTCACAAGAAGTTTCTTCAGGTCATAATGGTGGGAGTGGAAGAGGCTGGCTGGACTGGCTTTATTTTGAATTGGCTCACCAGATCTGGGGTGCCAGTCGATCTGCATCCCCTTGTGGTGCTAAGATTCAACTTGGAGAGGCCGTGGCCCAGTGATACCATCTGCCACAGCGAGACAGCCACTTCCAGTGAGACAGCCACCCCCATTAAGACCCCTGACCCCAGAAAGCTAAGCCATCCCAGCAAGCCAGTCCACCCCAGCGAGACAGGCCACCCCAGCAAGGTCACCCCTGAGCTGGTAGTATCAACCAGTGCAGGAGATGTAGCCTCAAACAACACAAACTCCTCAGCACGTCCATGGCAAAGGTGCAACTGCAGCAAGATAAAACTGCATTGCATATGAGTCCAATTTATCCAATGTGTTTTCTCAGTGTTTGCCCATAAAGAGTCATCTGGCTTATTTCACATGTGTTCCACTGCTCTGCAGGATCTGAAAGGAGGGGGAAGAGGAGGAGACCCATCAGGATGCAGGAGGTCACCATGGAGATCCGAGGGTTGCTGAGGGAGACCAACCAGGCCTGTTATTATGCTGTATTGCTAAATTTTAAATTTCTCTTTGAAATTTAAAACAATTTAACAGTTATTTTCTTGAAGAAATTTTATTGGACCTTTAATGCACAATTACCAATTTAAGAATACATATCATAAATGAACTTCTAAAATTATTGATTTATTAAACTATAAATGGAAAATTATATTTCATGTGCCTTTAGGAAAAATCTTTTCATGAATTATTCTAATATAATTTATGTGTACAAATTAAGTTGAGAATAAGTTTTCTTTTGCTGTCACCCATATTTGCAATACTTATTTAAATTATTTAAATTGATGAATGTAATTTATATATTAATGCTGCAAATGAATGGCTTATGCTAATTAGATTCAATGTTACATATGTTAACCTTGAGCTAATTCGAAAATAAGCCCTCATTTCTGAAAAGTGATCTGTATTTACAAATTCTTGAAATATTAAGTTATTATTGGCCATTATGCTGTAAAGTATTATAAATAATATTTCCAATGCATTATCAAATATATTTTTCAAAACATTGTCAGACAAAAGAAGTTCTGTTCGTATTGAATTGTTATGCAGATATATTGCATATATAAATTTTCTCCATTAACAGATCATTTATTATTTTATATATTTAAGAGTGCAACTGTTGAGGAGATGTTGCATATCTTTGAACATATCTATTAATTTGCAAAACCTGTGGAAATTTCAGAATATCCTTTCTTTTGATGAGTTGGGGCTCAACATGGTCAGTTCAGTCAGTGCTTGATATAAACCATAAATACTAATTCTAATTACAGCTTCACTCCTATGCTCCACACTGACTCTGAGTTCTGTGTGTGTTGAGTTTGCATATCCTTTCTGTGATTGCATGGATTTCCTTTGGATACTCAGGTTTCTTCTCACACCCCAAAGACATGTATGTTGCTAGATTGATTGACTATTGTAAATTATCACTTAGTGGATTTAATGGCAAAATAATTAGAGGATTTGATGGGTATGTGGCAGAGACTGAATAGGTTTCAGAGGTACAGGGATATAAAGTGTGGGTAATGGAACTAATGGGATTGTTCCCTGAGTGGTTATTACCATTGAGTGGTGGGCCGAATGGTCTCATTCTGTGCTTTTCTATGCATGAGAAAGAGGTTTGCCCTTGCCTTGACATACACCTACCCTGGCTGGGTCATTAACTTTAAGGCATCTCCTGTGAAGACCTGCTTAATTGACTAATTTAAGGCCTCTACTTCCAACAGTTCTTGTAAACTCATGAGCTTTTTTTCTTATCTCCAGTGATGTCACTTTTTATTGAAATTCCACATTAAAAAAATACAGAGTAGATAAAAATACATAATAAAAGTTTAAAAAATGTACAGAATACATTACATTCAGATTATACTATTTCATCCTGCATTCTTAATAAAATATAGTAATACTTCATTATAAAAAGAAAATCTAATCCCACTACCAAAACCAAAGCTGTTTGGCAAAGAAAGAAAAAAAATTCCCTGCCTCAGTAATAAATTACTTTATTAGCCAACACCTCTTTCAAAGATTTTGAAAGTAATTCATAAAGGGTTCTCACAGTGTTTGAAAATTTAAATTCAAATCAGATATTGAGCATCAAATCTTCTCTAAATTTTAACATGACATAACATCAGATTACCATTGAACGTGAGTAGGCAGAATAATGTCCTTCCATCTAAGCAACTCTGCCTTCCTAGCCAAAAGAGAAATGAAAGCTAATACATGCAAATCAAATGCCATTAAAGTTATGCTTCTCTCTCCAACAATACCGAACAGGGCAGTTAAAGGCTTAAAATTTACTTGAAAAAGTACAGAAAAGGTTTGGAATACTTCCTTCCAGTATTTCCCAAGATTCAGACATCTTGAAAACATATAAATCAGTGAAGCATCTCCATTGTTCCACCCATCACAACTAGGAGATACATCCACATAAATGTGCAATAGTTTGACTTTGGACATGGGCCCCATGCACTACTTTAAATTGTAGGAGGGAGTGGCAAGCACATAAAGATGAGGCATTAACCAATTTAAAAATCACATTCCAAATTTCTTCAGAGATTGAAAACTGTAGGTCCTATTATAACCATATAACCATTTACGGAGCGGAAACGGGCCATGTTGGCCTTTCGAGTCCGCACCGGTTCACTGATTTTGTGCACCCTCTGCAGGCATTGGTCCCGGTAGATCTTCATTCAATAACGATGGACGAATTGAATGCAGGTGGAATCAGGTACCTCATGTACATTTTCTCAAACTGCCTGCCATTTCCAAAGACTTATATACTCATTCCCCGAGTATCTCCCTCATGGTCCCCTTTGTTAAGCACGCCTTTACCTCTTGCACCTTGGGTGAATATCTCCCATGAAGCTCTCACTATTCCCATGCATTCATATCACCTAGCATCCTGGCATCTGTAAATTTTCCTGTGATGTGCTGGGTTATATCCATTACATTTTGCAGGGCTTTCTGCTCAGAGGTACTGGTGTCCCCATTCCATGTCTTGATGCAGCCATTCAGCACACCTTCCACTACACACTGTGACATCCAAATCCAGGATATTAACACATATCCAACAAAATTTCCAGGAATGTTATTCTTCACCTTGCTGAAACATCCAAAATAACAGGCAGAGCTGTTCATCACAGATTCAGTGACCTAGTTTCAATCCTGACTTTGGATGCTGTCTGTGTGGAGTTTGCACAAGCTCCTGTGGGTCACCTCAGCAGCTCTAGTTTCCTCCAACATTCCAGTGATGTGCTCATTGTTAATTATTTAGCTACCCCAGGCTTTTTTTAAATTTTATCTAAAGGAGCCCCTCTTATTCCCAACAACATGTCATAAATGTTAGATATTGAACTATTGTAAAAAGGTTGAACGTTAAAAGTTACATCTATTTAATTCTTATCAAACCTTTTAGGAAATGTGTATAATTGAGATCACAAAAAATCTCTAATCTGTAAATAACAAAAAAAAGTTTTTGGTAAGCTATATTTAACTGACAGTTGTTCAAAAGACACGAGACTCCCTTCAATAAATAGATCTCTGAAAGATTTAAAGCCTAATCTAAACCATTCTTTAAAAGCAATGTCAATCATAGAAGATATAAAGAAATAATTAGAAAAAATAGGACTAGAAGAGAAAATCTCAGTCGACCAAAATGTTTTCTAAGGTGTATATAGATCCTCAAAGTATGTTTACCTACTTGATTGTCAGTTCATTTATTTAAAGATAAGGGAAGTGGGGAACTTAGAAGAAAAGTAATAGAAATTTTTGTAACAGTATTAGATTCCAGTAATTGGGGAAAAGTGGAAGAATTTGTACTTAGGACATTCTTGGGCACCTGAATGGACTTCACAAGGTTGAACCTCTGTGACCACATTTAATACAGGCTCTTACAAGTAACATTGAGATGTTTGCTAATTTATTTTTTTATCAACGAATTAAAACAACTGTGCTGAGTCTTCAAGCTTGGAGGGTAAGGAGCTCATGGACCTCTTTATCTTCCCAATTTGTAGGTTTTGCAAAAGAGACTCTTGGAGTTTGCCAAGGTGGAATAACGGAAGAATTCAGCCACTGAAGTTGGAATTCGAGGGCCAAACCCATCGGGACCATTGCCTGAAGAAGGCACACAAAATCAGTGAACCGGTCCAGACTCAAAAGGCCAACATGGCCTGTTTCCGCTTCGTAAATGGTTATATGGTTATATTGAACAGTCTTCATTTTGTATGTTGACTGCCCAGTCCTAAAATTTGATAGGGCTAAAACTCCATTCTTTTTAAATTTTTGAAGGTGGGCTTTACTTGGGTGAGGGTGTTTGTTCTTCCATATATAACCAACAAGGTCGGGTCAGATACAGCAATGAGCTCTCTGAACCCTTCTCCATTAACAATGGTGTGAAGCAAGGCTGCATTCTCGCACCATTCTCGCATGATGCTGAAACAAGCCATGAAAGACCTCAACAATGAAGTCGCTGTTTACATCCGGTACCGCACGGATGGCAGTCTCTTCAATCTGAGGCACTTGCAAGCTCACACCAAGACACAAGAGCAACTTGTCCGTGAACTACTCTTTGCAGACGATGCCGCTTTAGTTGCCCATTCAAAGCCAGCTCTTCAGCGCTTGACATCCTGTTTTGCGGAAACTGCCAAAATGTTTGGCCTGGAAGTCAGCCTGAAGAAAACTGAGGTCCTCCATCAGCCAGCTCCCCACCATGACTACCAGCCCCCCCACATCTCCATCGGGCACACAAAACTCAAAATGGTCAACCAGTTTACCTATCTCGGCTGCACCATTTCATCGGATGCAAGGATAGACAACAAGATAGACAACAGACTCGCCAAGGCAAATAGCGCCTTTGGAAGACTACACAAAAGAGTCTGGAAAAACAACCAACTGAAAAACCTCACAAAGATTAGCGTATACAGAGTCTTTGTCATACCCACACTCCTGTTCGGCTCCGAATCATGGTTCCTCTACCGGCATCACCTACGGCTCCTAGAACGCTTCCACCAGCATTGTCTCTGCTCCATCCTCAACATTCATTGGAGCGACTTCATCCCCAACATCTAAGTACTCGAGATGGCAGAGGCCGACAGCATCGAATCCACACTGCTGAAGATCAAACTGCGCTGGGTAGGTCACATCTCCAGAATGAAGGACCATCACCTTCCCAAGATCGTGTTATACGGCGAGCTCTCCACTGGCCACCAAGACAGAGGTGCACCAAAGAAGAGGTACAAGGACTGCCTAAAGAAATCTCTTGATGCCTGTGACATTGACCACCGCCAGTGGGCTAATATCGCCTCCAACCGTGCATCTTGGCGCCTCACAGTTCGGCAGGCAGCAACCTCCTTGGAAGAAGACCGCAGAGCCCACCTCACTGTCAAAAGACAAAGGAGGAAAAACCTAACACCCAACCCCAACTAACCAATTTTCCCTTGCAACCGCTGCAACCGTGTCTGCCTGTCCCGTATCGGACTTATCAGACACAAACGAGCCTGCAGCTGACGTGGACATTACCCCTCCATAAATATTCATCTGCGAAGCCAAGCCAAAGAAGAAAGAAGAAGATATAAGGTAAGATTGAGACAAGGGAATAAAAAAAAGACAGGAATAAAAACAGGCAAAGCCTGAAAAAGGTATATAAATTTAGGTAAGATATTTATTTTAATAGCTGATTCAACCAACCAACGATAAAGAAAGGGGTAACCAATTTGATAACATCTCTCAAGTGTTTTATTAAAGTGAGAATTTTTTCTTTGAATAGGTGTTTATAGTTCTTACACCCAATTAAGTAAATTGATTTATTACAATTTTAAAAGGAATATTAGTGTTTACTTGTGCCAAATTATTCAAAGAAAAAGTTTTCTTTAATGTTTTGTGGGCAGTGCCCTTCCTTAAAATGCCAGTAATATCATTAGATTCTCAAAAAATGATAGCTACAGGTTCTAGAGCCCGGTCGAAAAGCAATGGACAAAAGGCATCCTTGTTTGGTTCCACGGTGGAGTTTAAATAGTTTAAAATTCTGAAAATTAGTAAGACCACAAACAAAGGGGGATAGAAATAGTAATTTAATCCACTGAATAAAGTAATCCCCAAAATTAAATTATTCTAAATTCTTAAATAAATAATATAATTCTACCCAGTCAAAAGCCTTCTCTGCATTCAGATATATCACACATTGCAAGATCTCCTTAGAAGGAGAGTATATAATAATAAATAAATGGGGTATATTGAAATAGGAATACCAATTCTTAATAAATCCAAAATAATTTCAAATCTATGAGCCAAAAATTTGGATAAAATTTTAGTATCAACATTGAGCAAAGAAATGGGTCACTATGAAGAGTAGTCGACTGGGTTTTTATTCTTTTTAAGATTAAGTGGAATGGAAGCTTCATAAAAAGGCTGTGCAGCTTGCCCAACTTGAAAGAATTTTTTTTTAAAAAACAGAGCAAAGGTGAGGTGTAAGTAATAAGGAAAAAGCCTTCTAAAATTCTACAGAAAATCATCAGGAACTGGTGACTTCCCAGTACATAATGAAAATATAGCCCTGGCAATTTCCTCATATGAAATAGATTGATATAATTGTTTTTGATTAGCAGCAGAAAGTACAAGAATATTCAATTGATCTAAAAAAAATTATATATTACAATATTATCCTTAGGAGAATCAGAACTATAAAGTTCAGAATAAAATTCCTTAAAAGTATCATTTATTTCTAAATATAACTTGACATATCAACATTAGCGCTGCAAATGTCTGTAATTTGTCATTTAGCTACTAAAGCTTTTAATTCATTAGACAACAGCTTACCTGTTTTATCTCCATGAATATAAAATTGACTTTTACCTTTCAAAATTTGGCTTTCAATTGGATACTTAGAATAATGTCATATTTAGTTTTAATTTCAGCACACTGTTTACATAAAGCAGGGTCTGGAGCCTGGGCATACTTTTTATTTAATTGTTTCAGTTGATTCGCCAAATCAGTTTCCTCTTTATACTTGCAGTGTAAGAAATCATTTTCAGCCTAACAAAACCCTTGAAAGCATCCAAAATAATAAGACTAGAAATCTCTCCTCAGTATGTTTTTTTTTTCAAGAAAGTAATTTGTTCCTCTGAGAAATTTTAAAAAAATATTTATCATATAATAAGGTTGAATTACAAAGCCAATATCTGTTTAAAGACAATAACCCAGGAGCATGGTTGGAAATGATTATATTTTTATATTCACAAGATTAAATTAGCAGGATCATTTGACTGTCAATAAAAAAAATCGATCCACAAATATGTGCAATGAATGTGAGCAAAAAATGAATACTGCCTTCTTCTGATTGGGGGAAAAAAACAGCAGACATCAATAATACCATGTTTTAATAAAAAAGATTGAATAAAAAAGCTGATCTATTCAAAATGGCTGGTTTAGAAAACGAGCAGTCCAAAACCAGACCTAATCAGCAATTAAAGTCTCCTCCAATCACCAATGAGTAAAGGATCAAATCAGGCAAGAATGAAAAAAAAAGTTCAGAGAATCCAAGGTCATCCACATTTGGAGCATGAACATTAGCAAACACTATCAATTCATTATATAATTTCCCTGTCATCATAATAAAACAAGCCTTTTTATCTGACAAAACACTATGTTGAACAAAGGAAATTGTATAATCTATAAAAATGGATACCCCTCTGCATTTACCCTGAAATAAAGAATCAAAATGCATCCTGTTCCATCGTCTAAAGAGATGTGTGCTGTCATTGCTGTATATATATACACACACACACACACACACACACACACACACACACACACTCTCTCTCTCTCTTCCCAAAGCCAGAAAGCTGACCAATATACAGACAGTATGCTACTAATTAATTTGCCCATCCCCAAAACCTGCTGACAAAACTCCAATATTATATGAAACTTTGAATGTGTTCCAGACAAGACAAAACACAGCTACTGCAGCTAATGCCAAGGACAGAAACAAAGATAATCATTATGTTTTCACAATATTAATAATGTACTTTAATCATTATTAACATGGAAAAACTTTAAAGTAAACAATACACTAATTTTAAAATATTAATTTTGATAGTTAAATCAGAATCAATAAGATTATTATTTTATAAGCTAAATTAGTAAAAGCATAAAATGTAAAAAAAACCCTCAATTTAAAATGTTTAAACACTCATTAGGACCTTATTTTATTAATCAATCTAAAAAAATCAAAAGGTGTATCTGCTACAGAGTATTAAAGAAACAGTTACTCAGATGGAGAGATAATGGATGGCAATTTTTTTAACCAAACATTTCTGGGCTTCTTCAACGGAACGGAACCATTTCTTAGAATTTCCTTCAGTCTGATCGAAAGGCGTGCTGGAAAAAGCAAAGATGACTTAACACCCTAATTGTAGAATTTTGTTATGATCTTCTTATATTTAACACATTCACTCATAACCTCTGGTGAATAATCCTTGACAATTCTAATCTTCTGACCTTTGTAATCAATCATTCCTCTTCGACATATTAAAAGCTCCTTAGTTTTAAATTCATAAAAACACATTATAACCGATGGAGGTCTCTGACTGGGAGCTGGTTTAGAAGCCAGTGATCTGCGTGCACACACTATCGCAGGGAGTGTTGACAAAACTCCAGGTCCAAACAATTCTGATCGAAAACTTGCAAAGAATTTAATAGATTGTCCACTCTCAGTTACTTCTTCGAAGCCCAGAATTTGTAAGTTATTTCTTCTAGGTTAATAATCTTCTGCATTAATTTTTCATTAGTCTTTGATAGCTTTTTACAAAGTTTTTGCATATCATCCACTCTTCCATCCAAAACAGTCATAATTATTTCATTATCTTGAATTATCATTATCATGTTCTTCTAAGGTTTTTTGAAAAGAATCCGATTTTACATCCATCTGCTTAAACTCATTTCTGGTTTGTTGTAATTTATCAGAGGATCCTTTTCTATTTTTTTTAAGCAATTCCGCGATAGATTCCAAAGATGAAGGAAGGTCCTCTTCCAGTACCTTTAGCTTCCCTTGTCGTAGTCATGTTAAAGACAGTGGTTAATCCAAATAAATTCTGTAAGCATTATGAAGATTAAGAATAAGGACTAAAAAACAGTTGGAAACAGTAAGGCAACTTCAAAAAGCTGCTACTCCATCAACGGCCAGCAGGAAGTCCCCGTGATGTCTATAAATTCCACTCAGGCAAGAGCAGCAATTTTTGTTTTCTATCTCACATGAGGTGATAACACTGAGGAATTTCAGGTCACCTGGGCAACAGATGGTTGTAATGTTGACCTGCATCTGACTGTGCCTCACCCCATTCTTGGAATAGTACAATTTCCTGCAGCAGTTTTTCTATAGCTCATAGTCTATATCTTCCTGACTATGGATTATTGAATCAGTGCCAATTTGTGGCAGTTCTATGATCTTTGTAACTAAGCTCTGATTTTTCAGTGTTTTATCTCGCAAGAGCTGGTTTTCTGCACCTTCCAATGTTCATACAGAATATCCCAGTCATTTATAGATCACCAAAAGATTTGTAGATAGCATAACCTGTTTCACTCTCTGATCCCCAGTTGTTTTCCTCCTTGGGGGGGAAAAATGCCATACACCCTGCTGGAGATTTGCAATGAAAACAATAACTTCATTTACACAACATATTGCAATTGGAGATGGTGAAATGGCTGCCACTCCTTGTGTGTGCCAAGAAAGGGAGAAGTAACTTCTTTCAGCAATGGCTCGTTACTAGCTGGGCTTGGTTACGAGTGGTTGAAAGGGAACGCTCCCCCTAACTTGACAAAAGTATTGTGGTTTACCACCCACTTTTGGATGGAACATCCCAACTAGCCATCTCTTAAGCCTTGTGCTAACTTTAGGCTCAGATTATTCATGAAACTGCCAGTTCTTGGCCTCCCAGTTCAACAGTTTGCCCACCTCCAGTCACTGGGAAGCTTGCCAACAGTCATCTAATGATGCCTGGCCTGAAAATGGTATTGGACACTTTCTGTAGCATTTGGATCGATATGCCCAAACTTCTGCTGAATACCTGTCCATTCCATGCATAGGTTTAAATCTATGTCCATGTTGATATGGTAACTGTGAAGTAGGGTGGCAAGAGATCAGGAGATGTTGTTACTTCCCCTCTACCCACCCTTCACCTCCTTTCCTCCAACCTCTGTTTATCTGATAGCAAACTTTCCCCCTAACCAAAGATTGTAGGAAGCTTGGTAAAGTCAACATAAGACCATAAAATATAGAAGTAGAAATAGGCTATTTAGTCAATCGAGTTTACCCTGCCATCTAATCATGAGCTGATCCATTTTCCCACTCTCCCTATAATCTTCAATACCCTGGCTAATTAATCTTTCCCTTAAATACACCAGTGACAACCTCACAACTGTCTGTGGCAACAAATGCCACAAATTCACCACCAGCTGGCTAAAGAACGCATCTCTGTTCTAAGCAGGCGCCCTTCAATCTTGAAGTTATGCCCTCTGGTCCTAAACACTCCCAGCATCTACTCTGTCAATGCCTTTCAATATTCAAAATGTTTCAATGAGATCCCCCTCATTCTCCTCCATTCCAAAGAATACAGGCCAAGAGTCATCAAACATTGCTCATCTGATAACCCTTTCATTCCCGGAAGCATCCTTATGATCGTCCTCTGAACCTTCTCTAGTATCAGCACATCCTTTCTTAATGAGGAGCCAAAAACTGCTCATAATATTCCAAATTAGGTCTCACTAGTGCCTTATAAAGCCTCAACATCGCATCCTTGCTCTTATATACTATTCCTCTTGAAATGAATGCCACCCTTGTATTTGCTTCTTCATCACCGATTCAAATTGTCAGTTTATCTTCAGGCAATCCTGCATGATGATTCCCAGGCTCATTTGCATCTGGGCATTCTCTACTTCCTCCCCATTTAAAAAATAATCTGCAATTTTTTTTTAACCGAAGTGAATGATCATAAACTTTCCAACATTGTTTTTGATTTGTCACTTCTCTGCCCATTCTCCTAATCTATCTAAGTCCTTCTGCAGCCTTTGTGTTCCCTCAAAACTAACTGCTCCTCCACCCATCTTTGTATCATCTGTAAACAATTTTTTAATTTTTAATTTTTAAATTTTTTTTTATTTTTCACACTATGAACCATACTAACCAAAATATTCCCTCTTGAATATACACAATGTCATTTTCTCCTATTTTTCCCCCCTCCCTCCTTCACCCCACTCCCCACCCACTCAACGTTCAACCTATATGATACATTAAACCCATTAAACAATGTCATCACTCAATGAAAATAAACAAGAAATTTGTGTCATCTACTTTTACATACTGGGTCAGTTCATTTCGTCTTCTTCTCCTTCTGTCATTTTAGGTGGTGGAGGTCCGCGGTAGGACTTCTCTGTTGTGTTCCATGTACAGTTCCCAAATTTGTTCGAATACTGTGATGTTATTTCTTAAATTATATGTTATTTTTTCCATTGGAATACATTTATTCATTTCGATGTACCATTGCTGTATTCTCAGGAATTCACCAGTACTGCACCATCTGCTCAACATTTGGAAGAAGATTCACGTAGAAAGGAATAAAACAAATTACCAACTACCAAAATTAATATTGATGCAAAATCAACTAATCCCTTTCACAATAGATAACCTTTCCTTTAGAGAATGGGAGAGAAAAGGGATCAAAAGAATAGAAAATTGTTTTTCGGGAAATAAATTATTATCTTTTGAACAAATGAAGGATAAATATGGTATAACTCACAGTACAATGTATGCATACCACCAACTAAAAACCTACTTGAAGGACAAATTGGGAAGTAGGCTGAGGTTACCAGAAGGAAGCAATTTTGAATATGTGATTACAGACACAATGATAATTAAAAAATTTATAACAAACATGTACATCAAACTGCAAGAGAAAGAGAACGAGGAAACAAGCTGTAAACCCAAACAAAAATGGGAACAAGATCTAAACATAAAGATAAAGAATGAAACATGGGAAAAGCTATGCTCCGGAACTATGAGAAATACAATAAACATGAGGTTACGCATGATACAATATAATTGGTTACACAGGCTATACACCACACCCCAAAAGTTAAATAAATGGGACCCAACAGTATCAGACAGATGTTTTTGTTGTAAGAAGGAAACGGGAACAACAGTACATGCAATTTGGGCATGTGAGAAAGTGAAAAAGTTTTGGGAAGATCTAAACCAGGTATTAAATAAAATCACAAAAAGCAACATACCAAAAAATCCAGAGATCTTTCTTCTAAGTAATATAAGAAGTAAAGAACTTGGACTCAATTTGGATGGAGCACAAAAAAGATTTATTATGATAGCCTTAGCTGTAGCAAAAAAATGTATTATGTCAGGATCATCTGTAAACTTGGCAACAAAGTTCAAAGTTCAGATTTATTGTCAGTACATACATGCAGGCCAGACAGAATAACTCCATATTGGTAGTGCAAAAAGCTGTATTCATGAAGATATATATATATATATATCTTCTCTTTCTCTCTGGCTTGGCTTCACGGACGAAGATTTATGGAGGGGTAATGTCCATGTCAGCTGCAGGCTCGTTTGTGGCTGACGAACCCGATGCGGGACAGGCAGACACGGTTGCAGCGGTTGCAAGGGAAAATTGGTTGGTTGGGGTTGGGTGTTGGGTTTTTCCTCCTTTGACTTTTGTCAGTGAGGTGGACTCTATACATGTAAACAAACTGACTGTGCAATACAGAGAGAGAAAAAAATATCAAAACATACAAAAGTAACAGTCCTTAAATGAGTCTCTGATTGAGTATTTTGTTGAGCCATTCATTCCATAATCCAAATCATTAATATAAAATATAAAAAGAAGTGTCCCCAACACTGATCCCTGTGGAACACCACTAGCAACTGGCAGCCAACCAGTTGATCCTGGTATTCTGACTCTCTGGTTTCTGCCAATCAGCCAATGCCTTACCCATGTTAGTATGTTTCCTGTTATAGGATTGGCTCTTATCTTGTTAAGCAGCCTCATGTGCAGCACCTTGTCAAAGGTCTTCTGAAAATCCAAATAAATAGTATCCATTGCATCTGCTTTATCTAGCGGGCTTGTCGCTTCATCAAAGAATTTTTAAAAGAAACATTTTCTCTTAAAGAAACCATGCTGGCTTTGGTTAATCCTGTCATGTGTCTTCAGGTGCTCTATTTGCATGTTGAAATCTCCATGACTACCATAACATTGCCCTTCTGACATGCCTTTTCTATTGACTGTGGTATTTGTTGTCCACATTCCAGTTTCTATATGGAGGTCCATGCATAACTTCTGACTGTAACCTTTTACCCTTACCCTTTCTTAACCAAACCCACAATGATTCTATATCTTCTGATCCTATGCCACCTCTGTCTAATGATGAATGCCTACCTGCCTGTCCTTTAAAACAGTGTGTTTCCTTGGACATTAAGCTTCTATTGACATCCATAATTTAGCCAAGACTCTGTGATGGCCACAACATCAAACCTGCCAATGTGTAATAGTACTACAAGGTTATCCACTCTATTTCTTATGCTGATGTATTTAAATACAAAACTTTTACCCCTTTATGTGTCCCTGTTCTATTGCAACTCAGAATCAGAGTTTATTGTTATGAACAAGTCATGAAATTCGGTGTCTTGCAAAAGCATCATAGAGCAAACATTCATATTATAATTATCTTACAAAATTACTATAAATTAAAAAAACAACAAATAGTTGTGCATGAAAAGTGAGGCAGTGTCTTTGGTTCATTGATTATTCAGGAATCTGATGGCAGCAGGGAAGAAGCTGTCCTTGTGCCGTTGAGTGTTGATCTTTAGGCTCCTATACCTTTTTCCCCGATGGTAGCAGAGTGAAGAGGGCTTGGTCTGGGTGGTGGGGGTCTTTGAGGATAGAGGCTGCTTTTTTAAGATATAAAATCCTGAGATTCTTTTTCTTGTGAGCCAGGCAGTATTTCTAATTATTGGTAACTGTAAACTGCATACAAGAAGAAAGAAATGGACACAAAAATATGTAAACAAAAGAAAAAAATGCAAACACACTGACTAGATGAGTCCCAAGGCAGGGTTTTTTCCTCTGAGATCTTCTGTGATCCCCCAGTTGATTATTTATTGTTCCAGATTTCAGCATCTTTTATCTTGGTTCTTCTAGCTGTGCTACTTTACTGCTCATTTTCCCATCCCTCTATTTCTACCTGTAAACTTGTAAGTGGACACTCATTTATGCCAAAGTTTAATTGAACTGTCCTGTGTATCAGTGTCACCACCAATTAATTCTTGTAAATTTTAGACATCTCATTAGTAAAAGATGATCTCTTGATTTCAAACTCCACTTCATCGTGGATCTTGTACAGTTTTAATTGAACTTTTTCCTGAAACTTTAAATTCTGCACTTTTTTTTTTCTTTTGTCCTATGTCTGGGTTGAACGGCCTGAATAGCACACAAAGATTTTCACTGTATCTCGGTGCAGATGACAAGAAATAAACAATTCAATTCATTACGTGCTGATGCTTTTAGATTTGTTTTTGTGCATGATTCAGCATAAAGTACATAATTCCGCATTATAGACAAAATCCAATTTCATTGCTAATGAATTAGTGATTAAACTCCCTCAAGAAAAACCAAACCTGGAGTAATTTATTCAGCATTCAAGAATACGGAAGGTCAGTTTATTCCTGCACGAACTTCCCATTAATAATCCACAGCAGGACCTTAAATTTATTTTTTTCCACTAACCTCAATTAGTAAAAATTTCTTCCCACTCAATTTTTTTTAGCTAATGTTCATAGAAGTTTGTAAATCCACAAGTAGGATCAAACAAAGAAAATGGTGTCCTTTTGCTTTTTATCATTGCTGTGCAAAGTTAGACTGAAAACTACAGTTTGTTAAAATAATTGTAGAAGGTATAATTTGGGAATTATACTGTAAAATTTGTCACTGGGCTATTACTCTTTACATTTATTAAAAACTGAAATGGTACATGGGAGATGACTTGTAGCATATAAATACACCAGCCTGAGCCATTAAAATTTGTTGGAAGAGCTGACATCAGCTTTATCTACAGAAATTTTGAATTCCTTCCCCTAAAGCTTTCTATTAGTGTTGGCACTCACCCTGTACTATATTGTAAGGTACGAAAGCTGTATGGATCTTAGTTGGAATGCTAGCTGAGACATGTAAATTAATCTAACTATATTGCTTTTTGAATAACAAAGTATTAGCCCCAGCTGGATTCCAACCGTGAAAAGAATGAAAATGCTGTTGATCTCTTATAATGCCAAAAAAAATTCATTTTAAGTAAGTAATATATACTTTTTTTCTTGACTTGTGTACTCAGAGTTTGACATAATTACAAAATGCAGCCTAAATATTAATGTAACCCTCAATGTGTGCTTTATATAATTGTCCATATAAATCAAAAATGTCATATGTGTTTCTGCTAATCCATGGAAATTCTGAATATAGCCTCCCTAATAAAATCCTGGATGTGTTCAGAAGAAATAGGTGTTGGTCAAAGAGGAGAAAGGTTTTAAGTATTCCAGAGGTGAATGCTGGGATCACTCTCTCTTTGCAGGGAAATTAACTTGCGTTTTGGAAAAGAACCTCAAATTTTGCTGCTAACATTAAAGTGGAGGATTTGACAGGCAGCAAGGAGGTACTTTTCTTTAAAAAAAACTAGACTTGGGTTGTCTAATGGAATGGGCAACAGGTGGTAGATGTAATTCAATACAGACAAATGTGATGGGAAAGAGAAAAGGGAATGTCACTCTGTGCTCAAGGGAAGGGCACAGAAGAATATGAAACAGCAGGTACTACCTTGGGATTCCAGTCCAGATTGCATTCTTTGTAGAGGGATTGCAATTCAAATAACTTTAAAGGAACTATTTCCTTAGTTATTTTTTTGAAGAATACATTAAGGAAAATTCCAAAGAGTGTGTGTGAAAGGAAAGGTTGCTTGATGAGATTCCACTTCATCTAGGAGAGTTGTTTATTCATGCAGGACTGCATTTTTTAAAAAATATGTGAATTATGAACTATTCATGCTCATTGTCAATCATGTTGCATATGTGTGTTCTCTGTTGCTGTGAGATTCCTCCAGATGTCCTGCCAGCTATTCAATGGCCCACATTAAGCACATCTGCTTGTGTAAGGTGTGCCGGTCCTATGGGGCTGAATGTGGCCCTGCAGCTCCCAGAGCTGAACCAAACAAAACCTGATGACGTGTGGTCAAGGGAGGGAGACCACTTGTAATGGAAAATAAGCAAATAAGATTTGAAACCTCTGGATGTTCAGATAGACTGGTCTTTGGCCCCCTCGAATAACTGGTAAGGTGCCAGAATGATGATCTAAGTGTGCTGGGTTGAGTACCTCTGAACCGTTCGTATGAAATGGGCAGCCGTCCCAGTATTTAAAAGACCTCTCTTTCTCTGAGATTTGGAACAGTGCCATGTGGCAAGGAGCAGCAGCATGCTTTTATTCAGATAATCAGACATCTAAGCCATACAATTTTTATCCCGTCAGCCTGCCTACAGATGTGGCATTATGTGCAAGGAGTGCAATGAACTTGTCATTGGTATCCTGGCCAACACCTGTGTCTCAATAAATACCCAGATTATCGGGTCATTATCATTTTGTTGCTGGTGGAATATTATTGCACACAAATTTGATGCTGGGTTTACGTTCATTAAATGGCACAATGTTGTTTATTTCAGCAGACCACAACAGACAATATATTTCCAGAGCGTTGCACTGAGTGATTACTGTATATTTCCAAGTCATTTTGCATCTGTCCATAAATTCAACCAGGCTCTTTCTGCTAGAAATTGTATGTACTTATCATCTGATCTGATTCCTGTATCAAAGATTCTTAAAATCACATTAATGCCAATGAAAAGCTCCTTTGGAGCAGAGCTGGGGAAATTAAATATTTTACTTTTTAAAATGTAGACATACAGCACAGTAGCAGGGCCTTTCGGCACGCGAGCCATATACTGCCCAATTACACCCAATTGACTTACAACCCATGGTACATTTTAAATGGTGGAGGGAAACCAGAGCACCCAGAGGAAACCCATGCAGGCATGGAAAGAATGTACAAACTCCTTACAGACAGTGCTGGATTTGACCCCTTGTTGGTGGCATTGCTACAGCATTGCACTAACCACTGCGCAAGCTGTGCTGTCCTGGGAGTGACCATTATTTCACAGGTATATACAGTGCACCACTTTGCTGAGGTATATTTATCTTCCTTCTCTCCTGAACCCTTACTTTATTACTCCATCCATTAGTCCAACCCTGGACTGTGGATGACACAGTGATGCATTAATCAAGCCACTGCCTAACAATCAGAGAATGGTCTCAGTTCTGACCTCAGGAGTTGCTTGTGTGGAGTTTGCACATTCCCCTTGTCATCGTGTGGGTTTTATCCAGGTGCTATGGTTTTTTCCTACACCCCAAAGATGCGTGGGTTAGAAGATTAATTTGCCACTGGAAATCTGCATACTCTGTGATTGTAGCAAAAATACATGGAAATGCTAGAGGAACTCATCCAGTCTTTCATCATCCATAGGAGACAAAGATATATTGCCAGCATTTCGGGCCTGAGCCCTTCTTCGAGGAATATGCAGAATGGGCAAAAAACAGGAAAACTCAGAATATAGACATGGCTGGGGAAGGAATCCAGACCAAGCAAAGGTGTTAATTGGATATGAAAAGAGGAGAGGTGAGAATTGATTGTGTCTGTGTGAAAGGAGACAGGTAAAAGGGAGAAAGACAGAGATTGGGAAAGGTGATGGGGAAATGGGAGGGGTTTAACGAAAGCCAGAGAAGTCAATATTAATGCTACCTGGACATGGTTGGAGGGTTCTCAGTCAGAAAATGAGGTGTGTTTCTCCAATTTGCAGGTGATCTCAGTCTGGCAATGCATGAGACCAAGGACAACATGTCAGTAAGAGAATGGGATGGAGAATTGATATGAGTGGTCACTGGGAGATCCACACTATTGCAGAGGACAGAGCTGAGGTACTCAACAAAGTGAATTTAAACGAATTTATCCCAAGTGTGTAGGTAAGTCAAAGAACCTGGCGAGCAGGGGAGGGAGGGGGGTTAACGTGAATGTAGAGTGAATAAAGAATGTGATTAAGATTCCTTATTTTACCTGTAATAGAATAGAACGTAATATTACATGAAATTGCCTTCTGCCTGTCATAATGCAGAGTTGGCATTAGTGTTACCCAGCACCTCTTACAGTAAGAGAGAAAGAGAAGTGAAAGAAGGTCCTTTCAGAGTCTTCTGCAGCCATACACACTCCTGTTGGATTCATCGGTAACTTGAGCTCCAGTTCCAAACCTCTGATACAATCAGGAAGCCTTCACAACCTGAGGGCCTTGGGGAGCCCTTCTTGCCCTCAACACCCGCTGGAATCTCAGTTCCAATACCTGGTTCCCATGAGCCAGTCTCCAGCAGCCCTCATCCCACGTGGGTGATTTGACCACAAGCCGCCCGCAACGTGTGGGTCCCTCAGCTACTAAGCCTCTCGCTAGTTCAATGCCATGGTCACTGTCATGTAGGGCCATCACCTATGCTTCTCCCTTTCAATGGTAGGCAGGGAATCTCCCTATTTATGGTGCCCTGCACCGGTCTGCTGGTCCATGGACCCTGCTACCCCTCTTGGCTGTTGCTGAGCACAGGCTCTGCCATCTTGGGCACAGACCTCTGTGGTAGCAGGATTTTACTTACAAACATTGTCAGGTCATTTTACAGCCTACTTAAAGCCTTTACAGAGATACTGGAATTAGAGCTGGGCTGTGAAATCTTTCACTGTGATGCCCCTCTCCACACTTCCGGGTCTGCTGGTAGCAGCACCGCTGTTACTTTTTTAATGTAGGGTTCTAGTAAATATATGATTGATGGCTATTGCAGACTCAGTGGACCAAAGAGCTTGACATCATGCTGTATCATTCTATGACTAACTATGAATCTTTCTCCCATCTCTCTGGGTGTATTTCTCCCACTTCACCTCAATCTCCAGATGCTTAAATGACTGCTGATCCAAATGTCTATCAACTGTCTAACCACCTGGCCTGATCATATGCTGCCTGTCCCTTGTCGCAACTGGACCAGACACTACCAGTCATCAGTCACAGCAGCATACTTTCAACAGCAGATAATTTCAATAGCATTTCAAGAGCCACTCAAACCTTGGCTAAACCTGTAATTGCATTCAAATGTATTCCATTGTTCTAGCACAGTTTAAGATATCCACACTGTAACAACATCATACCCTCAGCACTGGTCAAAACCTGGACCTCTGCAAATGGGTGTTTGATTTTCTCATTGGAAGGCCACAGTCAATATGAATCAGTCAATCACTAACAATCAACACAAGTGCACTGTAAGGATGCATGCTTTGTCCACTACTCTATTTGCTCTACACTAGGACTGTGAGGTTCGGCACAATTCAAATGCCATCTACAACAAGGAACTGTGCAGGAGTGAGATAGATCAGCTAGTTGAGTCACCACAATAGCCTTGCCCTCAACATTAGCAAAACTAAGGAACTCATTGTGGACTTCAGGACAACATAAAGCAGTCCTCATCGAGGTGTCAGCAGTGGAAAGGATTAAAAACTCCAAATTCTTGGGTGTAAACATCTCTGAAGATTTATCCTTGGGCCTCCATGCTGATGCAATAAAGAAGAAGGCTCACCAGCACCTATTCTTTAATGAGGAGTTTGAGGAGATTTGATGTGTCACCAAAAAGTTCCAAATTTCTACAGGTGTACCATGGTGAGCTTTTGGACTCGTTGCATCACTGGCTAGTATGGTGGTGCCAATGCACAGGACAGGCAAAGACTGCAGAGAATTGTTAACTTGGCCAGGGCTATCGTGAACATCAGTCTTCACTCCATTAAGGACATCTACAAGAGGTGATGTTTTAAGAAAGCAGCCTCTTATCACCAAGGACCCTCGCCACCCTGGCCATGCCCGCAACACACTGCTACCATCAGGAAGGAGGTACAGACCCTGAAGATGAGCACCCAATGGTACAAAAACAGATTCTTCTCCTCTGCCTTCAGATTTCTGAATGGACAATGAACCACAGACACTACATCACTTTCTTTTGCACTAATTTATTTATTTTAAAAATCATAATTTATAACAATATTTGCACTCTGCTGCAAAATGACAAATTTTGCGACGTGTTCATGACAATAAATTCTGATTCTGAACACTTTTATTTCAGATATTCCCTATTATTGCAGTTTCTTTTCAGACTACTTACAGGCATGCAACTGAAAAATATTGTTTTTCTTCTAAACTGTACTGCGAAATCTACACATGAGGAGTTGCAGTTTTGTCAACATCTGTTTGCCTTAAGCAAATTATCAACTTGCAAGCTTCAAGCTGCCCACATATGCATACATAAAGTTTTGAATGCAAGGCTTATGTTCAAACCACCATTCGAAAGTTCAGACATTCTCAAACATTCAAGAGCCAATAAATAATCTTTGAAATGTGGTTACTGTGGTGATGAGCAGAGAAGCCAATTTATACACAGCATGATTCAATGAACATCAAGTAACAATGACCAGCTTTTTATTCACAGACTTAGCAGTTTTTACTTGTACCAGATGAAGGGCCCAGGCCCAAAACATTGGTTACCCTTTATTATCTCTGGATGCTGTGTGACCTGCTAAGATTCTCCAGCATATTTGTGCATTGTAAGTCTCAATGAGTAAACAGGTTTTAAGTGTGTTGTGACCAAACCCCCCTTTTAGATTTGCATCCCAGTAAATTGGCCATTCAGTGTCCTGGGATAGGAATGAGGGTTTGTCCTTTCTCACTAGATCACTCCTAACCAGGACACTGAAGGCTTTTACACTTGCAAGGGTTTATCCCCGGCATTTGGTCTGTTCTACCCTTAATCAAAAATTCCTGCAATGTTGCTGCCCACTTCACACTTGCCTGATCTGAACTCTGCAGATGCCGGGGATTGTACTAGGGGTCGAGGCCGGCATTCAGTGGTGGAGATGATATCATCTGACGCCAGCATTCAGCAGATTTTGCTTTCATACACGCTACTTTAAAGGCCGATTGGCGTTCGATTCCTGGAATCACTGACAAGTGTGAACGGGGCTTAAGACTCATGGATGAAATCCCTGCCTTTCTGAAGTATGATGCTATGAAATATTTTAAAACCATCTGAGAAAGCAGATGCAGCCTTAAACCATGCATTTAAATCAAAGCACAGAATGAGTTGTTTGGTCACCAATACCACTCTGTTTATTAGCTGGAGGGATTTGCTAGTTCAGGTTTGGAATAATCCTATCTCCATCAGGTCTCAATAATGAACCAGTTGAGTAGCTTCTCATCCATAAAGCCCTGAGGTTTAACACAAATGGCTGACTCAAGTATTTGTGTTAAAGAGAGTTCATTTGCTTTTCCAATCTTCTGTCACCAGCTCATCAGCATTCAACAAAACTACACAACATTATCGTTAGTTGCATCTGTGTTTCAAGTTTTTGCAGGCCCCACCCTCACATTCAAGGGTTGTTATTTCTGTTGGAAGTCACTGTGAACTATGTCTCTGCTGGCATATGAGAGTTTGTTTGATCTAAATTTAAAATTTAGAAATGCAGCATGCTAACAAGCCCTTTTGGCCTGTGAGCCTATGCCACCCAGTTACACCCAATTGATCTGTAACCCTAGTATGTTTCGAAGGCTGGGAGGAAACCAGAGCCCCCAGGGAAAGCCCTCATAGACATAGGAAGAACATACAAATTCCTTTTAGGCAGTGTGGGATTTGAACCCCAGTCCTGATCACTGGCGCCGTAACAGCGTTGCACTAATCATGTTGCCCTAATTGTTTGAGAGTTAGTGTGTAGGGTCAGATGAGGGGAAAACAAATCCACATTTTTTTTCTGGAGATGAGATAGCTCCATTTTTAATTCAACCCGTTTCTCAATTTAGATGTGAAACAAAAAAAAATGCGGGAGGAACTCAACTTGAGGACTCGGGCCCGAAACATCAGGAATATATCTTTACCACCTATGGACTCTATGAGACCAGCTGAACTCCTCCAGCATTTCTGTGCTTTTACCACAATTGCAGTGACTGCAAACTTTTTGTTTCACTTTCAATTTAGGTGACCACAATTGATCTAATCCTTTAAGTAATTGTCCCATTGTTGTCTGATCTTCCTAAACTTTGTGAACGAGAAAAGAGAAACTGTTTTCACAGAAGACATGCAAGAGATTGCTGGAATCTGAAACTAAACTTAAGAGTTTTGGCTTGAAATGCCTACTGTTTTTCTCTAGCTGATGTTGCTGAGTTCCTCCAGCAGATTGTGTTTCATGTTGTTACAGTTGGATTGAAGAAGTATCCAGGATTACAGGAAGCTGTTGAAGGTAAGTGGATGTTCAGTCTTCAGAAGATTATTAGATTTAGGAATTTTGGCTTTGAAAAGTGGCACAGTTGGCATTTTCGCACAATGCCTTTACAGTGGCAGGGCTTGAATCTCACATTGTCTGTAAGGAGTTTGTACGTGCTCCCCGTGTCTGTATGTGTTTTCTGTTTTCCCTGGAGGCTCAAGTTTCTTCCCACCATTTGAAATGTACCGGGTGGGGGGCGGGGGGGGGGGTCGTTTAGGTTAATTGGGTGGCAAGGACCTGTGGGCTGAAATGGCCTGTTAGTGTGCTAAATTTAAATGTCTTTCTCTTAATTCCATCACTGATGATTAAATAATGTGATTATTGTTGATCCAATGTTGAGGATACAAAGTAGAACTGACTTATTGTTGAGAAATTTTATTTCACTGTTCGTCACATACATTAAAGGAAAAAAGGATTTTTCTTGTACTGTTTCTTATAGTTTATGCAAATAGAAATGAAGTCATGCAATGCTTAGTTATGTCTGCTTCATCCTCCTTCTGAAGATATGGTGACCAAAGCATGATTTTTATCATTATGTGAGTTACTTATTAGCAAACGTCATCAAGGTGGATGTTTTTCAGAAGTTGTATTGTACGGAACAATATTGCAGGGAATATCCTGCAAATGCCTAAGATCCTAAAATACACTGATCTTTCTCTTGCTCTGATGTGGTTGAGGGGAAGTTGTTTCCTTTACGCAATCTGTAAGATAAGAACAAGAAATAGAGTGCCCTCCCCATCCTACCCACCCGGCCAATCCCATTTCTCCATGGTGAGGGCCCTTTAAGTGTTTGTCATAATATCGTGGTGAGATAATCCCAGCTGGAAGAACTCATAATTGGATTTTAGAAAGTCTGGGTCTGATTTAATAATTTGTGTTGCACTGAAGTATTATAGAATATTATAGAGGGCACATTGTGTTGAACACCATACCTGAGAAACAGTTGAAGTGACACAGGTTGATTAACTCTGTGATATATAACACCATGGTGTTGTTTCCCTGTACCTAAATTGCTTTATCCTGTCGATTGTGAGCAGTGATGATTGGCAGTAAGGGGGCAGGTATGAAAAAAATGGATTGACCTCATAAATTTTTCACCCAAAATCCTTGCAATGTGAAATTGAGATTGGAGAAGAAAAGTGATCATAAGCTTTACCATTGTTTCCATTTATCCCAAACCCAGCGCTTCCCTGCAATATCCAATTTTTAGATAAAATCCAGTCTATTCATTCTCAATACTTTTCCCTACTTGGAGTAAAAGCAACTTTCATTGCTTTGGTTTCTTTGTATTTCTTGTTTGTTGTGTACTTTTGAAAAATGAATATTGTGAAACACACACACATCAGTAAAGAAATTAAATGAAAGCAAAATAATGTAAATAAACTACAGAGTATTTATTTGAATTCTAAATCATGTACATGTATTTAAATTATACAAAACAGGAACATGTTGAGTTCTCTTTCTGGAGGGATATTAAGGCACAGTCACTTGTTATTTTGTGACAAAATTGGGTTTCAAATGTCATGTATAATGGTTTTAATTTTAAAATATCCCAGAAAACTAATCATAAACTGGGTTTATTGCTGTAGAGTTGTATCTTGTCCAGCTTTTTCATAGGAGCATTTAATCAGTACTCACACCTTATTCAATTAAAAACACAGATGTTTACAGGCATTTTCATAATAAAACCAAATGAACTGTACAGTAAATTGCTGAATGAAGGTATCAAAAACCAATTATGCTCATAAATTAACAGTTACATACTTTTCTTTTTGCATTCATGGCAGAGAGAGAGGTATCTCAAAGTGCTCTTTCTTGCCATATCCAGGGACTCATTACATCACAGTAGATGTCTTCAAATGCTAATTCTGTAGAAACTTATCTGAGCACCCAGTACATGAAAGAAAAGCATTGTGTAATTTTTTGTACGTAAATTACATTCAGCGACATCTCAGTGCTCATTACAGACAGAGTAGTATCTTGGACTATTTATTCTATACAATGTGCTTATAATATAAAAATCTTAGATATCCAAGTATGTAGAATATCTTCCAGGATTCATTTAATATAAATATACTGTATATCTCTAATTAAGTATTAAGTATAGAAGGGCATCTTGGAGCACAATATATATAGGCCAAAATACCCCAATGTAAAGCTGCACATTCTACCCCTATGCTGCTGTTGGGAGGACACCTGAAAGTGGAGAACCTGGCCAGGAGGAGCACTTAGCTAACCTTGCTCCTGTAGGTATAATCTCTGGCTCCAAGAACCCCCCGTTGCACCTGAAAGCAGCAGTGGGACTACAGTCACGGTCCACAGGAGCCAGGGTTCTCTCAGACGCGGCTCTCCTTCAGCTGGCACATTCAGGTGACAGAAAGGCGTCTTCTCCGCGGCCACCTGAACAACCCAGCTGCACACCCCCAGCCACGTCTGCCGGTGCATTATCTGTGTCCAAGCACCTGAAAGGAGCTACTTAGAGAGAGACATCTCCAAGTTCTTGCAGGGGCACAAACAGACCTTCCAGATGAGGGAAAACTTCACATGCATGTCATGAACACAACAAAATATAAATTAGACTGCTTATTGCATTTCTGTCACATGACAGTGTGTAGGTCCACTTAACACGCCACACTTCACAGCTAATCAATTTACCAGAGAAGAACACGGGAAAGCCAAATTTGCCTGTCTTTTCAAGACAAAGGTTAATAAGGTGATGATTTTTTAGACATGACTATAAACTTGACAAGTTTCAATAATCTAATTGTATAAGTAGAACCCAACAGTGTTCTCTGGTCCACGGTTCAAAACATGCAAACACTCAACCAGATATAACACACTCACAGACAAATAATATATATGCAGAGCAAGTATTCTATCTATACAAATAAATAAATTTTGTTTTGTACAAATGAGTGTCTCGAATAGTTAGTGTGAGCAGTTCCTTTAGTCATTCAGTATTCTCACTGCCCATGGAGAGCTGTTCCTCAGCCTGATGATACTGGCTCTGATATCCCTGTTCCTCTTCCCAAATGGGAGCAGCTGAAAGGTGCTATGTGCAGGGTGGAAGTCTTCCTCAATGATTTTGCATGCCCTCTTCAGACAAAGATCTCTGTAAATCACGTTGATGGGAGACTCCAGTGATCCACTTTGCCACCCTTATGATCCTATGGATTGACCTCCAATCTATTTCTCTGCAGCAACTGTACTGCACTGTGATGCAGACAGCCAGGACACACTCAATAGAGCTCCTTTAGAAGGTTGACATAATGGTGACTGGTAACCTTGCTCACTTCAGTCTTCTCAGGAAGTGCAGTCACTGTAGTTCCTTCCTGACAACTGAGGAGATGTTGAGTGTCCACGATAGGTCACTAGTTAAGTGAACTCCAAGAAACTTGGTGTTCTCCATTCTCTCTACTACAGAGTTGTTGATCTGTAGTGGAGAGTAGTCGTTCCTCCTCCTCCTGAAGTCCACAATCATTTCCTTCATCTTGTCCATGTTGAGTCTCAGGTTGTTACTCTTGCATCATTTCACTTCAGGTGATTTGTGCCTGTTGCATGTGGGAAAAGGAACTGAATTCAATGTATGGTGCATCTTTAGAATTTGTACCCATATAAAGCATTGCATCCTTGTGAACTGTGATATCAATTCTGGTTTGTTAGATGCCTGGAGTTGATGTAAAATCCAAGGTTATTTAAAGATGGTGGATGTTTTGATGGTCATATACAAGAGGCAGTGGTGTAAATCATGCCTTTGTAGAATTGTGTATTATTACTGATCACAAGTCTTAAATTGTTGTCTCGTTACTATTTATCAATAATATAATGGGGAAAGCATTATAATCACTTCTTCAAGGGAATTACCACCTTTATCCCAACATTTTGCATTTGCAGATAAATAATCAAACATTTTGTTGGTTGGCATTAATGCCAACTACTTCCCAGAATATGTTGGGAAAGTAGAAAATATACCATCACTAAGGGAAGTAGATTGCAGCTAATTCTTCCAACAATATTCCAATTGCCTAACATCATGCTTTCAGTGCTCTACATGGAAGAAGGTATGGCCAGTCATGATGTGTCCTAATTGACCAGATCAATTAAAATGCCAGCAGTGATTTTGAAGGTTCAAGGTCAGCAAAGAAACAGATTCAAAGATGGGCCATCTCCTCCAAGGATATTTGCTGGACCCAGTCAATGTCGTACATATTCAATTACTTTAACACCTAGTCATTTCCTTAAGGCTGTAATCTATTACTCATTTATGAGCAGCTTTTCACATCAAAATATCATTACTATTGTAACATTGCTCATGTTTTGTTCGCAATCAACATGGTTATTGTTTACACACAGGAGACTACAGATGCTGGAATCTAGAGCAACAAACAATCTCCTGGAACGACTCAACAGGTTGAGCTTGGTTGTTCTTGGTTTTTCTTAGATGGATGAAGTTTTGTGTTTCAATTCCTTTAATTATTCCCACGTTCATAAAATTACTTGGATCTAATTTTCATCCTCCATCACTTGGATGGTCTTTTGATCTATACAATTCTCCATTTGAAATTATACTAAAGGGCTGACCTCAGGAAGTTGGATGTAAACATATTATCTTTGAACCTGTGCTAATCAGCAATCTGGCAGTAATAATGTTAAGAAACTTTGATTCTTCAAGTCCACACTACAAAGATTAACTATCCTGTTTGGAAGACGATCGATACATAAGATGCAGTAATTAGATTGTAATTTTATTCTGGATTCTATCATTGTGGTCTGGTAATACATGAAACTGCAAGAAACCAAGTGATGCGATGAATCTTTGGTTAGTCACCCAACACCATCCAGACTAAGATCAGTTTATTTATTCTGGGAATGGACAATTACATCAGAGACAGCTGTTGGTAATAAATCAGTTTTAACCATATTTTTTAGAAAATACAAACGTAATTATCCAAGTACAACAGAATGTGATGGATGCAGTAAAGTAGCATTAACGTAGAAATAATAATAACTATACGCCAAAGCTTTTTTTGTGTGTGTCAATGTAGTCAGATGAGGTCATGTAGTCATTTCCATCCTGTGCTGTGTTACCTATCCTATTTCTAATGTCTTTGGATATTATCAGAGAAATGCTCTGAGGTTTCTAGACTGGATTTAAGCAAGAGCAATCCAGTTGTTGCTGCCCACTCCTGCCTCTCACCCCCTCTCCACTGTACTCATTTCATTGAGTTCATCTGCTGTGATGTGAAGTGGATGTGCTTTGGGTGGAAAATGACAATCTCATATTGAACTATTGTGTTAAAGGGGGAACAATTTATCAACTTGAAAAAGTTTTCCATTCTTATCCAAAACAAAAACCATGGCAAGCTTTCAGTGAAGGCTCTGTGGGAAAGTTTGTATTGCTACCGGTGCTTTCACATTTATCCTGCCCTATTCATCCATTTTCTATCCTTGCCTGTTGAAGTAGTTAGAGCAGACAAGAATCTGGTTATTTGGAAAAATGCATTTTTTTGAGATCATGTTAAAATGCATTTGAACTTTCAAGAATAGGAAAAGGTACCCTGGGTGTAGTGAGCTGTAATAGTTATGTTGCTCAATAACCATAAAGATATTGTAGGAGTGAATATATTCCATCACTTCCAATTATGGATGAAATGGTGAATAAAGCTGCTCCTCTATATATCTGCACAATTGTTTCTTTTTATTTTTGTCAATGACATGATTAAATGTCAGTTCAAAAAATGAAGAAACATACTGTCTGAAAGCAACACCCAAGCAAGGTCCCTTTACAAATGACCATAGCTGGTGAGTTAAAGTTAACCCTGAAGTGTGATTAAATAACATCACTGGCAAGGCCGATACAGCCTTTTAAGGTTGTATCTAGCTTGTATCTTTGGTCTTGAATTGTTTTATGTCTAGCTAACTTATGATTGCACTACACTATGCAACATTCATATGTGCTATTGACTTTCTCTAGTGATCTCCATGCAAAACTATCAATTCCCTCTTTGCACAGGAAACTTGCATATAGATCAAAAAGACAGGAAGGACTGACAAAACATTGACAGTGCTCTCAGATCTCTATGAATGAACTAATCGTTTTGCACAATACTACAGAAATAGAATAATTCTTGGTGTAAATTTTTTTAATTTTTTTTAATTTTTCACACTATGAACCATACTGACCAAAATACACACAAACATTACCCTCTTGAATATACACAGTGCCATTTTCTCCCCTTTCTCCCTCTCTTCCCTCCCCCTCCCCACCCACTCAACGTTCAACATATACGATACATTAAACCCATTAAACAATGTCATCACACAATGAAAATAAACAAGAAATTTGTGTCTTCTACTTTTACATACTGGGTCAGTTCATTTCGTCTTCTTCTCCTTCTGTCATTTTAGGCGGTGGAGGTCTGCGGTAGGATTTCTCTGTTGTGTTCCATGTATCGTTCCCAAATTTTTCCAAATACTGTGATGTTATTTCTTAAATTATATGTTATTTTTTTCCAATGGAATACATTTATTCATTTCTATGTACCATTGCTGTATTCTCAGGTTATCTTCTAATTTCCAGGTTGACATAATACATTTTTTTGTTACAGTTAAGGCTATCATAATAAATCTTTTTTGTGCTCCATCCAAATCGAGTCCAAGTTCTTTACTTCTTATATTACTAGAAGAAAGATCTCTGGATTTTTTGGTATGTTGCTTTTTGTGATTTTATTTAATACCTGGTTTAGATCTTCCCAAAACTTTTTCACTTTCTCACATGCCCAAATTGAAAGTAATGTTGTTCCTGTTTCCTTCTTACAATGAAAACATCTGTCTGATACTGTTGGGTCCCATTTATTTAACTTTTGGGGCGTGGTGTATAGCCTGTGTAACCAATTATATTGTATCATGAATAACCTCGTGTTTATTGTATTTCTCATAGTTCCAGAGCATAGCTTTTCCCATGTTTCATTCTTTATCTTTATGTTTAGATCTTGTTCCCATTTTTGTTTGGGTTTACAGCTTGTTTCCTCGTTCTCTTTCTCTTGCAGTTTGATGTCTATATTTGTTATAAATCTTTTAATTATCATTGTGTCTGTAATCACATATTAAAAATTGCTTCCTTCTGGTAACCTCAGCCTGCTTCCCAATTTGTCCTTCAAGTAGGTTTTCAGTTGGTGGTATGCAAACATTGTACCATGAGTTATACCATATTTATCATTCATTTGTTCAAAAGATAATAATTTATTTCCCGAAAAACAATTTTCTACTCTTTTGATCCCTTTTCTCTCCCATTCTCTAAAGGAAAGGTTATCTATTGTGAAGGGGATTGGTTGATTTTGCGTCAATATTAATTTTGGTAGTTGATAATTTGTTTTTTTCCTTTCTACGTGAATCTTCTTTCAAATGTTGAACAGATGGTGCAGTACTTGTGAATTCCCATGTTGCACCAGCTTTTCATCCCACTTATATAGTATATGTTCAGGTACCTTCTCCCCTATTTTATCTAGCTCTAATCTGGTGCAATCTGGTTTTTCCCCTTGTTTGATAAAAATCTGATAGGTATCTTAATTGTACTGCTCTATAATAATTCTTAAAGTTTGGTAACTGTAAGCCCCCTTGGTTGTACCATTCTGTTAATTTATCTAGCGCTATCCTCGGTTTCCCCCCTTTCCATAAGAATTTCCTTATTATTTTTTTTAGCTCCTTGAAGAATTTCTCTGTTAGGTGAATTGGTAATGATTGGAATAGGTATTGTATCCTTGGGAAGATATTCATTTTAATGCAATTTACCCTTCCATCAGTGTTAGTGGTAAATCTTTCCAATGTTCTAAGTTGTCTTGTAATTTCTTCATTAATGGCTGATAATTTAGTATGTATAGATGGCCTAGATTATTATCTAATTGAATACCTAGGTATTGGATTGCTTGCGTTTGCCATCTAAATAGTGATTGTTTCTTAAACTTTGTGAAATCTGCATTATTCATTGGCATCACTTCATTTTTATTTGCGTTGATCTTGTACCCCGATACTTCTCCATATTCCTTCAATTTCTTATGTAATTCTTTTATTGATATTTCTGGTTCTGTAAAGTATACTATGACATCATCTGCAAATAGACTGATTTTATATTCCTTCTCTTTTATTTTTATCCCTCTTATTTTATTTTCTGTTCTTATCAGTTCTGCCAGTGGTTCTATAGCTAACGTGAACAGTGATGGAGATAGTGGACATCACTGCCTAGTTGACCTGCTTAATTTAAATTGGTTTGATATATATCCATTTACTGTCACCTTTGCCAATGGTCTCTTATATAATGCTTTAATCCAATTAATATATTTCTCTGGTGGGTTGAACATGTGTAGTACTTTGAATAAATAATTCCATTCTACTCTGTCAAAGGCTTTCTCTGCATCTAAGGCAACCACCACTGTTGGCATCTTGTTTCCTTATACTGCATGGATTAAGTTAATGAACTTACAGATATTGTCCATTGTTCGTCTTTTCTTAATAAATCCAGTTTGATCTAGTTTTACTATTTTTGGTACACAGTCGGCCAATTTGTTTGCTAATAGTTTAGATTAGTATAATTTGTGTTGAGTAGAGATATTGGTCTATACAATGCTGGTGTTAGTGGATCTTTCCCCATCTTTGGTATTACTGTAATTATTAGTTTTTCATGAATCTGGCATGTTTTGTGTTTCTTCAATCTGGTTCATTACTTCCAGGAGGGGAGGAATTAATAAGTCTTTAAATGTTTTATAGAATTCTATTGGGAGTCCATCCTCTCCCGGCGTTTTATTGTTCGGCAGTTTTTTTTTTAATATATCCTGTATTTCCTCTATTTCAAATGATTTTATTAATTTATTTTGCTCCTCTTCTTGCAATTTCAGTAGTTCAATTTTAGCTAGAAACTCATCTATTTTGTGTTCTTCCCCTTCATTTTCAGTTCGATATAATTGCTCGTAGAATTCCTTGAAGTTTTCATTGATCTCTATTGGGTTATATGTAATTTGTTTGTCATTTTTCCTTGATGCCAATACCGTTCTTTTAGTTTGTTCTGTCTTAAGCTGAGAAGCTAGCATTTTGTGCATTTTTTCTCCTAGCTCATAATACTTCTGTTTTGTCTTTATTATGTTCTTCTCCACCTTGTATGTATGTAGTGTTTCATATTTTATTTTTTGTCCACCAATTCTCTTCTTTTTGTTGTATCTTCCCTTGTTGCTAATTCTTTTTCTGTACTTGCTATTTCCCTTTCCAGCTTTCTATTTCCCGATTGTAGTCCTTCTTCATCTTAGTTACGTAACTTATTATCTGCCCTCTGATGAATGCTTTCATTGCATCCCATAGTATAAATTTATCTTTCACTGATTCTGTATTTATTTCAAAGTACATTTTAATTTGTCGCTCAATGAATTCTCTAAAGTCCTGTCTTTTAAGTAGCATGGAGTTTAATCTCCATCTATATGTTCTCGGTGGGATGTCCTCCAGCTCTACTGCTAATAACAGGGGTGAGTGATCCGATAACAATCTAGCTTTATATTCCGTTTTTCTCACTCTCCTTTGGATGTGGGCTGACAACAGGAACAGGTCTATCCTTGAGTATGTTTTTTGTCTACCCGAATAATATGAGTATTCCTTCTCCTTTGGGTGTTGTCCCCTCCATATATCCAAAAGTTGCATTTCCTGCATCGATTTAACCATAAATTTGGTTACTTTGTTCTTTCTACTAGTCTTTTGTCCAGTTTTGTCCATCTTTGAGTCCAAATTAAGGTTAAAGTCCCCTCCTATCAGTATATTCCCCTGTGTATCTGCAATCTTCAAAAAGATATCTTGCATAAATTTTTGATCCTCTTCATTAGGTGCATATACATTGAGCAAATTCCAAAATTCTGAATATATCTGACACTTTATCATTACATACCTCCCTGCTGGATCTATTATTTCCTCCTCTATTTTGACTGGTACATTTTTATTGATTAATATAGCTACTCCTCTGGCTTTTGAATTATATGATGCTGCTGTTACGTGCCCTACCCAGTCTCTCCTTAATTTCTTGTGTTCCACTTCAGTTAGATGTGTTTCTTGCACAAATGCTATATCATTTTTTTCTTTCTTCACTTAATTTAACAGCCTCTTCTTTTTGATTTGGTTATGTATTCTGTTAATATATATAGTCATATAACGGCTCCTAGAACGCTTCCACCAGCGTTGTCTCCGCTCCATCCTCAACATCCATTGGAGCGCTTTCATCCCTAACGTCGAAGTA
The DNA here is from genome assembly GCF_036971445.1 of Narcine bancroftii. Lineage (NCBI taxonomy): Eukaryota > Metazoa > Chordata > Chondrichthyes > Torpediniformes > Narcinidae > Narcine > Narcine bancroftii. Next base: position 86,074,365 of record NC_091477.1, read on the forward strand.
CTCGAGATGGCAGAGGTCGACAGCATCGAGTCCATGCTGCTGAAGATCCAGCTGCGCTGGATGGGTCACGTCTCCAGAATGGAGGACCATCGCCTTCCCAAGATCGTGTTATATGGCGAGCTCTCCACTGGCCACCGTGACAGAGGTGCACCAAAGAAAAGGTACAAGGACTGCCTAAAGAAATCTCTTGGTGCCTGCCACATTGACCACCGCCAGTGGGCTGATAACGCCTCAAACCGTGCATCTTGGCGCCTCACAGTTTGGCGGGCAGCAACCTCCTTTGAAGAAGACCGCAGAGCCCACCTCACTGACAATAGGCAAAGGAGGAAAAACCCAACACCCAACCCCAACCAACCAATTTTCCCCTGCAACCGCTGCAATCGTGTCTGCCTGTCCCGCATCGGACTTGTCAGCCACAAACGAGCCTGCAGCTGACGTGGACTTTTTACCCCCTCCATAAATCTTCGTCCGCGAAGCCAAGCCAAAGAATAGTTCGACATGGCCATTTCATACTTTGTTTACCTCTCATTTCCGCTTCCTCGTCACCACCTTTCCTCCTTATCCATTTCTGTATTCTTTTTTTGAACACACTGTAAGACAACACTTCTAAAACATAAAATATTTCCACTATTCCCACATCTAAAATTCCCTTAGCCCCAACTGTCCGTCCCCCCCTCTGAGTTGCCCCTTGTCCCTTGCCGGGCAACCACAACTCCCCTCTCCATTTGGATTGCGAACCCACTCACAAGCGTCAACTGATTTCTTTTCTTGGTGTAAATTCATGTGACTGTCAATCACAATTTGTGGCAGTTATGTAATTGACCAGTTAGCTTTCATCCTTTTCCCAAGTTATTGATCATTAATTTGGGTCTCGTTCTACAGACAACCTTGTCTATCTCACCAAAGATTATGTTCAACATGAGAACCATTGCGCATATACAGGATGAAAAAAATAATAAGCTAGAGTTGGACTTCTGGACATTTTTGTGTACAAGAGCTGTTGAAGTTAGTATTTGAAGTATTGTGTGCCATTTTGTTCACTGACCAACAGGGAAGATATCAATGAGGTTGAAAGGGAGCAGAGAAAATTTACAAGGATGTTGGAGGGTCTTGAAAGACTGTTAAGGGGAAAGGTCTTATTCCTTAGAGTGTCAAAGAATGAGGGAGGATTTAGTAGAGCTGTACAAAATTATGAGGATGAAAGATAGAATACAAGCAGGTTTTTCCTTTGATGTTGGGTGAGATAAGAACTAGAGGACATGGTTCAAGGGTGAAAGCTGAAGCATTTAAGGGAAACATTAGGGGGGAATTCACTCAAAGGGTGGTGAGTGTAGAACAAGCTGCCAGCAGATGTGGGTAAATTTTGACATTTAAGAGATGATTGAATAATTACATAGATGGGAGTGGTATGGAGGGCTATTGTCAGGGTGCAGGTCGATGGGACAAGATAGAATAAATCATTTGGCACAGACTAGATGGACTGAAGGACCTGTTTCTGTGGTATAGCTCTAAATTGCATTGAAGATATTTGAGCATTAATTTGGTGGACTGAATTACTACCTAGTAGTTTCCAGGTGACTATCTTCACACATTTTGTTTTATGTTCTGCGTGAAATCTGAAATCGTAGGCAACTTCTTCAGAAGGAGAGCAGTACCAGCAGCAGTTGGACCTACTTGTAGATAGCAAACAAGAGGAAGCTATTTAAATACACAATCATGAAATAATGAAAATTGAAATCTCACTTTTGGAAGCTTGGGTATTGGACTAGAAATTGTATGTAGCAATTGGACAGGCTCCCTGAATCTTGATTGATGCCTTTGTTGTAGGGCCTTTCTATTCTCCACCCATCTGATTTGTGATTGTGCTAAAGTTAGCTCTTTGCCAATTCTTTTGATTTTTTAAAATTCATTTTAGCAGGGTACTACATAAAATTACTTAGGGGTAGAGAGGTGTGTAGGTATTGAAGATATGCTATGCCAGAATCTGTTTGCATATAATGTGATAATAACCACTTGTATTTAAACAAGCATATAATACAGTTAATACTGTTACAATTTTAACTTTGGGTAACAATTATATATTGTTGCAAAGAACAAGCATTTTACAGTGAAGGTAAAAAAAATAAAATAGTGCTTTGCAGATGACTGGATTTCACATCTACGGGGTCACTCAGCAAACCTCTGACCATTAAATCATTTTCTACTTGAAGGTGTGGGTAGAAAAACTGATTTATTTGCTTAATATATTTCAGTCCCTAAAGAACACTAACAAGCCAGTTAAAAACAAGATTGAAAGTGTGCAGTTTGAAGGTATTAAATCATATCAAAAACACTTTGATTTAAATAGATGCAGAGAAAAGGTCTGTTACTCTGCGCCAATTATTTATCCCAATCCACTTCACTACAAAGTGCTCTCTTCCGCCAAGGTGAGAGTTTTGACTTTTCACACAAGCTATCCTTTTAGTTTCTGTCTAAGAGTGCTAATTTAGTACTAATGAATGTTTTCCACTTGCCCAACATCAGAATCTGGATGAGTAAAAGTTTTCTTTTTTTCCCTCAATCTTGGCAAACCAGAAGCCATCTTTTGTGGGTCCTGTGAGGATTTATAGAGTCCTGGCCCTGATCCAATCAACATGCACAGCTGTCTCCACGGAGCAAAATCCAATGATTTACAATCTTGACATCCTACTTTGAGACAGAGTTGTATTTTCTACCTCTTATTCAGTCAATTGCAACAATTGCTTTTTCTGACACTGGAACATTGCCTTTCGATGCTTCTACAGCTTCCCCATCACCCAGTCATCCCTCCTCTTTTAAGCGTTGCTGAAATTATGCTCCAAACACACAATCGTTACAAATGCATCATTCTCCCCATTGGCCATCACATTACACATCGCACTAATACCAGCATATCTGTAACTCTATCTGCCAGCATCCTCATGGTCCTCTGTGGTTGCTGGTGTAGAAATTCAAGTTCGCCTTGCTTGTTGTGTTGAAATACCATTATCTGTCATTTCAAAGCCAAATTGGATTTCTCGCATTCTAGCTGGCCCCTTCAACCAAAGCACCATATTGGCAACTGGGCAAAGCATAGGGTCCAGTCTCAGTGTCCATAGGAGGTAAAGATATATTATCAGTGTTTCAGACCTGAGCCCTTCCTTAAAGTATAAGCAAAGAACAGGAAGACATCTGAAGAAAGACTGAAGAATGGCAGGGAGGGGAGTCCAGAACAACAGTCAAAAGGAGTTAATTGGATATGATAAGAAGAAAGGTAAGGATTGATTTTGGCTCAGTGAAAGAAGACAGGATGAAAAGGGGAGAGAAAAGCAATGGGGGCAGAAGAAGGGAGGGGTGGGGGTTTAATAGCTAGTGCTCAAATGGAAGATGACTTGTTCCTCCAATTTGCAGGTAGTCTCAGTTGGGAAGAGCATGAGACCATTGAAAGATGTATCACCAAGGGAATAGTATGGGGAGTTGAAATGTGAGGCCACTGGGAGATCGATGCTATTACAGCAGACAAAGCTGAGGTGCTAAACAAAGTGATTTCCTGGTCTGTGCGCAGTTCCTCCATGCAGAGGAGACCACAGCAGGAGCACCAGATGCAGGAGATGACCCCTGCAGATTCACAAGTGAAATGTTGCTTCACTTGGAAGGACTGTTTGGGGTCCTGAATGGTAGCGAGAGGAGGTGTGAGTGCAAGTGGAGCATCACATTACGGCCACAAGAGTAGGTGCAAAGGGGATGATTGGTGGGGAGGGAGGAGTGGACAAGGGAGTCATGGAGGGAACAATCCCTGTAGAAGAGAGGAGGAGAGGGGAATGTCTGGTGTGGGTTCACATAGTAGATGGTAGAAATAGCAGAGAAAGATGTGTTGGACATGGAGATCCATGGGGTGGTAGGTGAGGACAAGGGGAATCCTGTCCTTGTTGCATTTGGGGACAGAGGTGGCCAGGCCAGATGTGCAGGTAATGGAGTATATGTGGGTGAGGGCTAAGTTGATGGTGGTAGAGGGAAAGCTGTATTGTTTGGAGAAGGACATATCTGATGATCTAGCATGGAAGATACCAGTCTGGGAGCAGATGCAATGGAGATGGAGAAATTGAGAGAAGGGAATAGAATCCTTACAGGGACAGGATGTGAAGAGATGTAGTTGAGGTAGCTGTGAATTGGTGGGTTTGTCAAATGTGTCTGTCTAGAGTTGGTTTCCCGAGATGGAGACATAGAAATCGAGAAAAGGGAGGGTGTTGCTAGGGAGAGAATCTCTACTCTTTCTACTGCAAAATCCTGGATCTCCCAGTGACCACTCATTTCAAATCCCTGTCCCATTCCCTTATTGACATGTCTTTTCATGGCCTCGTGCACTGCCAGATGGAGCACCCACAAATTGGAAGAACAATACCACATCTTCTGCCTGGGCAATCTCCAACCAGATGGCACTAACATCAACTTGTCTGGTTTCTGATTAAACCCAACCCCCCCCCCACCCGCTTGCCCCTTCTTGCCCTGTCACCTTCTCTCTCTCTCTCTCTCTCTCTCTCTCTCTCTCTCTCTCTCTCTCTCTCTCTGTCTCCTTTCACAGACCGAAAATCAATTCTTACCTTTCCTCTCATATCCAATTGACACATTTGGCTGTTTGACTGGACCTCTCCCCCTTCCATTCTTCAGTTTTTAATTCAATGCCTTCCTGTTTTCCTGCTTACACTTTGAAGGGCTCAGGCCCAAAATATCAGTAACATCATTACCTTCCATGGACACTGCAAGACTGGCTGAGTTCCTCCAGCATTTCTATGTGTTTCACTACAATCACAACGTCTGCAGATTTTCATGTTTCACTGGGGAAATTATTGGCATGGTTTCTGCCTGGAAATGTGTGTTAAATCATGAGTTGTATGGGTCCATTCTTTCACAAAGGCAGCCCAGCAATCAGAAAGGATATCATCTCTAAATGACACACATACCCTATGGCAACCATAAAGCAGTAGAGAGATAGAGAGAGAGAGAGAGAGAGAGATTGCAGAAGAGGACAATTGCAACAAGATTGAAACTGAAATGCTGATGAATAAGATACATGCTAGGAACCAGGACACAAGTTCAAATGTTGGAAAATATCACATTATAGATGTCATGAGACCACTACTGCACTCTGTATACTGCTCTTTAATGTCCACAAACACATGCATTTTTCCCCCTCCTGACCACCTCTCCCTCCACCCCTCCCTCCTCTAGGACACTACTTGTCTCCTGTGAGCTTTCCAAGATGTGCTTGTTTTTGGAGAGGCTCCCAAACCATTGTGTCTTCTGAATCTAAAGTCCAATTCAACTGGGAGGACTTCAGGCCTCTTCTGTACCACAATTGACATGATTAGGTGCATGTCTGATGCTGGAAATTTTTGAGACACAAAAATTCTGACCAGAAGTGCCTGTTCCAAATTCACAATTAATGCGATTTCATCTGACACAATTTCTTCCAGATTCCTATTGCAATCTACTTGCTAGGTAAACTCAGCTGCATCTTTCTGCTGCAGGGAATCCATTTTTTTAGACCTGTGTATGAAAATCTCTCCAAAGCTCAATTTAAACGTTCTTGAACAGATTGATTGAATTCTGGCTAGATGCTCCACTGACTGTAAAATTGTGGAGCGGCCAACGTGAGAGTAGATCAGAGTAGGAGTGGGACTTTGAGGCTTTGGTGCTTATGTAGGAAGGTAAGGACAACTCTGTGAGGAAACAAAAATGATTTTGCAAGGAGGCACATGTAAGGACAAGCTTTTTTACCTCTTATTCTATTTTGTTGACAATGGGAATAGCAGGGATATGATCCTCTTGCAGAATGTGAATTGTCAGGAAAGCTATCAGTGTTCCTGTTGATTTCACCTGCGAGAAATACATTCAACTGCAGCTCCTTGCAAACCATGTTAGGGAATTCAACCTGGAATTGGATGAGCTCAGGAACACCTGGGAGGCTGTGGTGGTGATAAACAGGAGTTACAGAGACATGATTACACCTAGGAGGCAGGACGAAAGTAGCTGTGTGACAGGAGAAGGAAAGGGAACAGCCAGGCAGTGCAGGGTACCCCTGTGACCATTCCCCTCAAGTAACATGTATACCCTTTTGTATACTAATGAAGGAGATGACTGATCTGGACAAGGCAGCAGCCAAGCCAATACCACTATGGTTGGCTCTGAACCTCAGAAGGGAAAGGTGAAGCCAAGTAAAGTAAAGGGAACTCAGTAATTAGGGGATGAAACAGAAGATTCTGTGGTTGCAAAGGAGACTCCAGGGTAGTGTGTTGTCTCCTGGGTGTTCGGGTCCAGGATGTCTCTGAGTGGGTGCAGAATATTCTTGAAGGAGAGTGTGAGCAACCAATGGTACATATTAGTCCAATGACATACACAGAAGTGGGGTAGAGCTCCTGCAAAGTAACATTTGAAGTCAGGAAAGGCTGATGAGCAGGACCTCAAAGGTGGTAATCTCTGGTTACTCCCAGGGGCACAAACAAGGGAAGGTCAGAACAGGAAGATAATGCCGACAAATGTGTAGCTGAAGAAATAGTGCAGGGGTCATGGGTTTTCAACCACTGGAACCTTTTCTGGGGAAGAGGTGGCATGTTCATATGGAATGGGTTGCAACTAAACTGGAGGGGAAGAGGGGAAAAATATCCTGGCAGGAAGGTTTGCTAATGCTGTTGGGGGTGGGGGAAGGGGGTGTGGGGTGTTTAAATTAGATCACAGAGAGGTGGAAACCGAAGTGAAGAGGCAAAGAAAGAGTCCATTGGTGCATTAGTAGGGGCAGAAGGTAGGGAGTTTGTGTGGAGGCACATGCAGATAGGGAAAAAATGCAGCCATGGAGATGACTTACAATGCCACAGGGCAACAGTCAAAAAAGAAACAAATTCAGTGCTAAAGGCTATATATTTAAATACCTGCAGCATACAAAATAAAATGGATGGCCTTGTACAGCTACAGATTGGCAGGTATGATGTTATGACCATCATGGAGTTGTGGCCAAATGATGAATGCCATTGGGGGTTAGGGTGCAAAATGTTCAAGATACACAGTATATTGAATGGATAGGCAGGCAAGCAGAGGGGGTGGTAGGGCTCTGTTGGGGAGGAATAACATTAAATCATTAGAAAGAGGTGACATAGGGTCAGAAGTTATATCTCGGTTGAGTTAATAAATGGCAAGTGTATGAGGGCATGTGAAATACAGACCTCCAAATAGAAGCCAGGACATGGACACGAATTACAACAGCAAATAGAAAGGGTTTGTTAGAAGGGCAATGTTATGGTAATCATGGGAGATTTTAGAATGCAAGTAGATAGGGAAAAACAGGTTGGGAGTGAATCTCAAAAGAGAGAATTTGTAGAATGCCTATGAGATGGCTTTTTGGAGCCCCTTGATCATGAGCCCACTAGGGGATCAGCTGTACTGGATTGGGTGTTGTGTAATGCAACAGATGTGATTAGACAGCTTAGAATAAAGGAACCATTAGGGGGCAGTGATCACAACATGATTTGGTTCAATTTCAGATTTAACAAGGAGAAACTAAACTCAGATGTGTCTGTATTTCAATGGAGTAAATGGAATTACAGTGACATGACAGAGGAACTGGCTAAAGTAGATTGGAAGGAGGTGTTAGTAAGAAAGATGGCAGAGCAGCAATGGATAGTTTCTGCAATAAATGGGGAAGGTGCAGGATAAATACATACCAAAAAAGGGGAAATATTCTAATGGTAAAATGTCACAATATGGCTGAAAAGGGAAGTCAAAGCCAACATAAAAACAAAAGAATACAAGAAGCAAAAATTAGTGGGAAGATGGATGATTGGGAAGTTTTTTAAAAATTCAGAGAAGATAACTAAAAAAAACTCATTAGGAAGGAAGAAGATTAATACGAAAGTAGGCGAGCAAATAACATCAAAGAGGATACAAAATGTTTCTTCAAGTATATAAAGAGTAAAGGGAGATGAGAATAGATATCTTTCTTTTTCTTTGGCTTGGCTTCGCGGACGAAGATTTATGGAGGGGGTAAAAAGTCCACGTCAGCTGCAGGCTCGTTTGTGGCTGACCAGTCCGATGCGGGACAGGCAGACACGATTGCAGCGGTTGCAAGGGAAAATTGGTTGGTTGGGGTTGGGTGTTGGGTTTTTCCTCCTTTGCCTTTTGTCAGTGAGGTGGGCTCTGCGGTCTTCTTCAAAGGAGGCTGCTGCCCGCCAAACTGTGAGGCGCCAAGATGCACGGTTTGAGGCGTTATCAGCCCACTGGCGGTGGTCAATGTGGCAGGCACCAAGAGATTTCTTTAGGCAGTCCTTGTACCTTTTCTTTGGTGCACCTCTGTCACGGTGGCCAGTGGAGAGCTCGCCATATAATACGATCTTGGGAAGGCGATGGTCCTCCATTCTGGAGACGTGACCCATCCAGCGCAGCTGGATCTTCAGCAGCGTGGACTCGATGCTGTCGACCTCTGCCATCTCGAGTACCTCGACGTTAGGGGTATGAGCGCTCCAATGGATGTTGAGGATGGAGCGGAGACAACGCTGGTGGAAGCGTTCTAGGAGCCGTAGGTGGTGCCGGTAGAGGACCCATGATTCGGAGCCGAACAGGTGTGTGGGTATGACAACGGCTCTGTATACGCTTATCTTTGTGAGGTTTTTCAGTTGGTTGTTTTTCCAGACTCTTTTGTGTAGTCTTCCAAAGGCGCTATTTGCCTTGGCGAGTCTGTTGTCTATCTCATTGTCGATCCTTGCATCTGATGAAATGGTGCAGCCGAGATAGGTAAACTGGTTGACCGTTTTGAGTTTTGTGTGCCCGATGGAGATGTGGGGGGGCTGGTAGTCATGGTGGGGAGCTGGCTGATGGAGGACCTCAGTTTTCTTCAGGCTGACTTCCAGGCCAAACAGAATAGATATAGTACCACTGGAAAATGATGCTGGGTAAATAATAATGGGATACAAGTAGATAGCAGAAGAATTAAATTAGTATGGTGCATCAGTCTTCACTGTAGAAGACAAGAGCCGTGTGCAAAGGGTATCGGGGAAGGGAAGTGAGCTACTATTTCAAGGGAAAAGGTGATCAGAAATGTGAATGGTCAAAGGCTGCAGAAGTCTCTTGTATCAACTAGATTGCACCCTCGTGTTTAGAAAGAAGTAATGGTAGAGATTGTGGAGGCATTGGTATTGATCTTTCTGGAATGAATAGTTTCTGGCATGGTCCCAGAGGACTGGAAAATTGCAAATGTCACCCTACCATTCAAGAAAGAAGAGATGCATCAGAAAGGAAATTATAGACTGGTTAACCTGATGTCACAGGTTGGAAAAATATTTAAGTCAATTTTCAAAGACCAGGAGGCATATGCCAGCATGGTTTCCTTAAGGAAAAATCTTGCCTGACAAACCTATTGGAATTTTTTGAAGAAGTGACAAGCAGGCTGGATAAAGGAGATGCAGTTATGTTGTGTATTTGGATTTTCAGAAGGTGCCACTTAAGATGCTACTTAACAAGATAAGACCCCATGGTATAAAAGGAAACATAGGAGCATCAATAGAGCATTGGCTGTTTGGCAGAGAGTCAGAATGGAGGGATCATATGCTCTTTGGTTGCCAGTTGCTTGAGGTGTTGCATAGAGGTCAGTATTTGGGCCACTTTTTATGTTGTACATTAATGATTCCGATTATGGAATGAATGGCTTTGTGGCCAAGTTGCAGATGATATGAAGGTAAATGGAAGAGCAGGTAGTGTTGAAGAAAATGAGAGACTGCAGAAGGACTTGGACAGATTAGAAAATCGGGCAGAAAATTGGTAAATGAAATACAATGTCAGAAAGTGTTCAGGCATGCACATTTGTAGAAAAAATAAATGGGCAGAAAACTAAAAATACCCAGATGCAAAGGGACCTGGAATTCAGGCCACTTGAAGGTAAACTTGCAGGTTGAGTCAGTGGTGAGGAAGGCAAATAAAATGCTGACATTCATTTCAAGAGGAATAGAATATAAGAGCAGGGATGTGATGTTGATCCTTTCTGATACACTGGTGAGACCTCACAGAGTATCGTGAGAAGCTTTGGGCTTCTCAATTAAAAAAAGATGTGCTGCCATTGAAGAAGGTTTGGAGGTTCATAAGGATGATCCCAAGAATGAAAGGGTTATAAGAGAAGCGTTTGACAACTCTTGGCTTGTACTCATTGGAATTTAAGAGAATGAGGGAGATCTCATTGAGACATTTCCATTGATGAAAGGCAGTAGCAGAGTAGATGTAGAAAGGGTGATTTCCCATATTGGGAGAGTCTAGGACAAGAGAGATCAACTTCTGGATTGAAGGGTGTCCACTTAGAACAGAGATGCGGAGAATTTTCTTTAACCAGAGGGTGGTAAACCCGTGGAATTTGTTACCACAGATGGTTGTGGAGGGCAGGTCAATGGGTATATTTCAGTGAGAGATTGATTGTTTCTTAATTAGCCAGGGGATCAAAGGTTGATGGGAGAAGGTCAGGCAGTGGTGCTGAGTGGGGAAATGGATCAGCTCATGATTCAATGGTGTGGCAAATTTGATGGACTTCATGATCTATTTCTGCTCCTGTCTTATGGTCTTAACTTACTTCCTCCTCCCTCTCCTTCAAGAAGAACCATTGCTCAACAATTACAAATTAGTCCTCCTGAATTCGCTCTTGCCCCCTTTTTCATGTTTTATATCTCTTGCCTTCTGAAGCTATCTTTTAACATGCATGTAGTTTTCTCCCCTATATAATGGAAATAGTTGCGGAATTGGAGGAACTTCCATTTTACAAACTTAAATTCACAAGAAAATAGATTGTGTATTGTCAGTTATTTCTTAAAAACACTTGAGAACCAGCAAATGGACTGAGAAACAAAAACACATGGTTTATTTCAACACAGACTTCATGCTTACCTTTTCCTTCCATTGCTGGGATCTTTTTATTTATTATTTTGCAAACTAGTGAAAGGTTTTAAAGCTAAGTGAAATGCAACGTGAACCATCACTAGTTTAATATTTTACATTGTTGCAACAGTGAATTACTTTTGTTGCTGGCAGCAATTAGTTACTGATGAAATGCCAGAAATGTGTGTGTGAAAATTGGCAGTATGACCTATCCACCATCTAAAACTGACATCTGCCACTTGACAAAAACAGAATCAATAAAACTTAAGTGAATTCTGTCTTGGAATGAAGAAATACTGATTAAATCCAAATTCATTAAAAAAAATCTTATCAATAATTACTCAACTAAGAATGAATGTTATGGTTGCCCTTCAGTTGATTGTGAATGAAGGGTTTTTTTTCTGCTCATTGACTACTGTGAAATTCAAAACCTGTTTATCAATTTTTTTAAATGCTTTTACATTTTACTCAGAGGAAATCTCCTCCTGTAAAATCTCCATCCTCTTATTCATTGGTTTGTTTCAATAGTTAACAATCAGGCAGTTCCCATGTGTATTAATAACATTTAATGGTTGTACATTTTAATCCACCCACATTAGATAAATGTAAATTGTTTACTATTAGGTCTGAAGTACGTCTTCAATTAATATAATTTATTTATCAAAAATGCTGCAATTAAATAGAAATAATGCAAAATGATTAAATAATTCAGAGGGAGTAATGTTTTCTGGCAAAATGACAACAATGGTCTTTTTTTTAAGATCTTGCATAAATTTGTTACCATTGCAAAAGGTGCTTGACTGAGCTATAAAGCCATCAACTATTGTACACGAGTTCAAAATTACAAAATAAGAAAAATATTGTTAAGACAATCAATACAGTTTTAATGAGTTTGTTTTAAATCAGCAGAAAAAAAACCCAGACTTGCATTTATATTTTTTTGTACCCTGGAATATCCAAAGCGCTTTATAGCTTTTCGTCATGATTGTTCATTGTCGTAATGGAAAAATGTGACAGCTGATTGGTGATCACCAAAATCCCAGAACCAACAAATTTGTCTCCTCATGAACTAATCAAATAATGTAGATCTCATAATATCCCTGGCACGATACACAAGAACTCTTAAAGTTTTAAATAATTATAGGAATGTCAGTGGTAGGAGTTGGATACTACAAATGGGTTCATTGTCAACTGGTTGCAGAATAAACTAAATTGTTGATTTCCTCATTATTTTCAAACAGAACTCAACATGCTGCATGCTGACACAAAATGAAGAAAATGGCAGTGCTGCCACTGACCCACTTAGAGAGAGAAGCAGTGCAAATAATAAAATACTTCAGTAAGACATTGAAAGAGTTTCAGCAAAGTAAAATTTAACGTGCAAAGTGTGAGGTAATCCTCTTTGGCAGGAGAAAATGAGAAATTGAAGCATAAACTCCATACAAATTTGTTGCAGGATGTGGGCAAGCAGCTTTTAAGGTGGAAACTCTGATTTGTTTGCAATAAGAAATTGCATCCAAATGTCCAAAATATGCTGACTTGTTTATATTGCCTAAACGTTCAATCACAGAGCACTTGATTTTTAGGTACCATAGACTGAGTCATAGCATAAAATTGATTGTGAATTCAGATTGTTATTAAGCATTTTGCAATAAAGAGAAATTTGTTCATGGTTCTGTGCACATGCTTAAAGCACATAATCACATGAAGGAATGCTGTTAGTCATCGTTCATGACATAATTGGTGTTTCCCCTGCAATGAAGACAGTGCGGGCAGCAAATTGGGTCTGAACAGTAGGAACAACCAATGTCCCTGTGCTACTTAAAGAAATCAGCACTCATTTGCAGATGGGCTGGAGATTCTCTCAGACTGATGATCTCTGGGGTCAGGAACTAGTCTAGATTTTTCAGGATTTTGGAAGTGAAGGGCACGGCTTTTGTTTCTTTTTTGTGTTGTTTTATTGAGTTTCCAGCATAGCTATTATCAGTGGGGACAAAGCTTTGAAGAAGCCAGTTATGAATTTGATATGATCTAGCCCACAACAGCCTTTTGTTGTAAGTGTTGATTGCCTGTCACTTTCTCCTACATGAAAAATCAAAGAATATTAGTGGTTGTGTAGTGATCTGTTTTTCTGATGGCTGAACATTGAAGAGCGTGGAAGGTGTGAGGTGTGTGTTATTTGGAGCGTGACTGTGGCTAGTTGAGTGATGCAGAAATTGAAAAGGTAAAGGTTCCATTATTGTCATGCAATACGACATTAACTATGTAATGTACTTGGAATTCTTTAACTTATATGGCATTTCCCAGAATGAAATTTGAAACATAAATGTCTACTAATTTTTGTTTTGAAGATTATGAATGTAAAAATCTCCCTAAACTAATGAACTCAGAGACTAAAATAGAATTTTTAAAAAATCCATAACAAGATCATTCAAAATTAATTTATGAGCTGGTGCTGTTTGTTTTGATATGTTTTTAAAAAAAATGTCTGTAAATACCTATAAATCAAATCCAGATATCCATTTGTGTAACACACAAAATATAGGAGGAACTCCGCAGATCAGAAAGCATTCATGGAAGGCTATAGACCAGGTGTGGCCCAGCTTGCTTAAGGTAAGAGCTACATATGATAAACTTTAGATGTTTGAGAGCTGCAAGACATGAAAATTTGTTACATACACATTTTCACTCTTGCATATGCATTTTTGATACAAAAAATTTAGATAAATCTTAAGAAATACATGTATGTAATAATGTTTTACACTGCTAATTTGTACAGGGTACTGGCTTCAATAATCAAAATGTACACAACATATACTCATGTAATAGTTGAATTCTGTGGTCCAATTTTTAGGGTGATATTTAGGGGTTTGTTATTACACACAAGCAACTTTTGACTGCAGTAAGTACCTGAGTCTATCGTGGAGTCAGGATCTCAGATGGGAGGGCGTCGGGAGCTCCAGAGGGCGGCTGGCTGGGGCATCAGGAACTCAGATGGTAGGGCAGCCGGAGCTTAGTTATGAGGGCAGCCTGGATCACATGCACGCCGCTAATCCTACTGCCCGCAATACAGCAACATGCACCACAACCATGCGATCATAAGCTACGCCCACTAACATTACCCAGCCAACATGAGTTGCACATTCATGTCAAAGAGCCGGATGTGGCTTGTGAGCCAGTTTGACTACCCCTGCTGTGGACATTCAAGGTTTTGGGCAAAACCCATCATCAGCTGTGGGAAGAAAGGGAGCAGAAGCCAGAATAAAAGATGGGGGTGGGGAGGAGTAGCAGATGATAGGTGGGAGGGGAAAAAGGTGGGTGGGGGAAGAGAGAAGTTGGAATAATGCAAGAAGCCAAGAGGTGATAGGAGGAAGAGGCAGTGCTAAAGAAAATGCACTCTGAAGGATGGAGATCATGGAAAGAAGGTGGGGATCTGAATGAAGGAAGGTGCTGGTGAAGGGCAATTAGGGAATGGGGAGAGGAGGAATGGGTCCAGAGAATTCATCTGCTTTCAGAGGTGTGCATTCGTCTGACAGTTCTGTAAAATTAATGTAAAATTTGGACAATTCTTTTAAACAGAGCAAAGAAAATAAGCAATATTTGAATCAACATCTGTCCAGCAGCTAATACTGCTACCTCATGTAACCAGGGCTCGATCCTCATGACCATCTTGGCCTCCTTGAACATCCTAAAGATGTGTTGGCTGGTGGGGTAATTGGCCACTGTAAATGACCCTTGATGCAAGAGAGAAAATCAGATAAAATACTAAACATGGATAATTTCAATTTATGAAATTGTGGGGCCCATTCTTATTTTTTTTATAACTGGAAGAATTAACAATTATTGTATGTTCCAGTTGTTCATTGCCTGTTCTCCAGGGGTCATCATTGTTATTGATTTTAATTTTTAAGGTAACCTTGATAAGAGGGAGAGGATAGATTAGATTTAGTTTTAAGTCTTTTTTTCCTTTATTTTATACGTTATTTCAACCAAAAGTTGCGTAGATCATTTCAAATACATGTTTTTGAGGTATTGTAAGCAATTATTGATGTAGTTTTATCTTTTTTTCATTGGCTTTTTTGTGCGTGCTTTCTTGTGTACAAATTAATTATTATGTAATTGTTAATTCTGTATTTATGCTTATATGTTAAGCTTAACTTTTAAAAAGAAAAAGAGGGATCAGGGCGAAGTGAATAGGTGTGAGAGAGAATTTACAGGGTGTCTGTGTTCCTCCAAAGGCTAGCAGTGACACATGGGATAAATGGCCTCAGAGGTCATGAATGAGAAATAAATTCCCTGAAAATGCAAATGCAGCAACATTTAACAGTATTTTGAATTTCATAAACACAACTGTGGAAGTAAAGATCAAAGGAGGTTAGGATAAACTTTTCTAAAACAATTAGACCAGTTATAATATTTAGGGCTGGATCATGGAAAGGTCGTTGAAGCCTTGGAGAAAAGAATTATGTGCAGATTCACCAGGATGATGTTGCTTGAGAAAAGGAAGCTCAAGAAAATTAATGGAGGTTTTCGCAATTATGAAGGTCTTTGTCAGTGATTAAGGAAAAGCCATTTCCTCTCACTGGGGAGCCAATGCCAAGAGGCCATCAATTTCAAGTTCTCAAAATGAGAGCAAAGTGAGAAGTTAGATGAAATTTCTTTATTCGGAAAGCTGTGGAAATAATCATACATTGCCACAACTTGAGAAATGAAATATTGCATCTTTTAAGAGAAAAATGAAGTGAGGGATATGGAGGATGATCGAGGTAAAAATACAAAGCAGGAGAAACTCAGCAGGTCAAATGGTGTACTTTATATAGCACAGATAAAAATACTTAATCAACATTTTGGGCTTGAGCCCTTCATCAAGGTATGAGCAAAATTTAGGCGGGCACCCAAACAAAATGGTGGTGGGGAGGGGCACAGCCCGACAGGCAGAAGGTAATAAGTGGATAAGGGAGGAGGGGGATGGCTCTGTGAATGGAGAGGGAAGGGGAAGAACCAAATGGTGGTGGGGAGGGATAAGGGAGGAATGATGGTTTTTTTTTCTTTGCTCCATTAAAGAATTTATTGTCTCTCCAATCTTCTAGGTTGTAGGTTTTAATGGCTTATTTTATGTTTTGTTATGCTTTGAACTGTTCACTGATTAAGAGGCCATTGAGCCAAACCCACCATATGGATATAGGTCAACTGAAATACTTTGTTCCTCCCCATCATTAATGCGTATAGATGTGAACTGACCCTAGTTCAGTCTGTAGTTGATGATTTTGTGAGAAATTTCAATGACATTCTAATCCGTATCATCAACGCATCTCTGATCTTTGAGCTTGAGATGAAATCCAAGTGCATCAAGCATTCTGCTCTGTCACTGGACTCTGCATCACATCTAGGCCAGAGCCTGCAGAGGAACTCTGAACACAGTGTCTGGCTCATCACCAACCAAAAAGAGGGAGGTAAATGGTTGATTCAGTTTTCTTTGCTTATTTTATTTTAACTATTTTCTGGGATTCAATTAAAATAATTCAAAGGCCATTGTGGTGGTGAGCAGAAGAGACTTGGGATACATCAACAGGGGGAGGGGGAGTGGGGTTGATCACAACTTTCAGGTCACTTAATCACCAATGGTTATGGAGTGCAGGCAATTCATTGCCATTGTTATTTCAGGTAACAGACCACATCCAAAGTGATCAGGCCAGATAATCAGATTTAAAGTTTTTTTTTTGAGTTGGCTTCTAATCATTGAAGAAACTTACCAACTGTTGCCTGTGTCCGACATTTTTAATTGTCTTCACTATCTAACCTAATCCATCAATTTCTTTTGTATGATTGCTTTCTGGAGTTTAGTCAATCTGTTCTCTTGTCGTAACCCAAACAGTACTCCTCCAGATCTGTGTTACTCATTCTGCCAAACAAAGAACTGTGTTGTAACTACTTTATTTTGTATGCACGTCTTGTGCACATTTTGTAACTATTATTTTACAATGTACAAACTAGGTACAAAAAGATTCTCACGATCATAAATAAATGACATAAGTTACATGTACCTAAAATTCAAATAAAAAAAATACAAAACAGCAAAAAAAATTAATCTATGCCTAACTCATCAAAAAAGTTATAAAGGAAAATAAAATATTGGATCGTTAGAATTCCAGTTTGAACTAAAGTAAAACACACTGTACTTTTTTTTTACTCAGAAGACCACACACAGTCTTGCATTTACCCAATCTGTTCCAAGCAGGAATACAAAAAATAGATCTATGTCATTTGTTTAAAATTAGCATTTAAGAGAACACTGCTTAGGACAGAAGAATGTGAAATATAAATGAAAATATCAGTTACAGTTTATGATAACTTTGAAAGATTATGTCACAATTTTCAATTATAACATAAATGTGCACCAAGCTATTTGAAATTTCAAGCAAAACAGTCTGAATAAAAAACAACTAGAATTGTTAAATTATTGAGAATTTTTGGATGTAATCAAATGTATACAAAACAATGGTGGGTTCTAATGGCACCGTTTGAAACGCTACTTCAATAAAATACACATGTACAGCTCAGTGACAGGTCCAGGGATCTGTTCCTATATAACAGATTCCATATATTATTAATAGCTAATAATAGTAATTTGAACAGGTTGTCACATTAGGCGTAGCAGTGGCATGCAATAGTCCACAAAGTTTAGTTATCTTACACAGTACATTCCACTTGTGATTTTCCAGAACAGATGCTGAACTTTGAAAACTTGTGAGAGTTTTCTCTTTTTTTGCTTTGAATTTGGGCTTGTCTGAAGCTGGTGTTTTTGAAGCTGAGTTCCTTCCTTGGATCTGATCTTCATGGGAATAGCTATTGTGTGGTTTTCCACATTCATTGTTCTGAATTCCCAGTGCTTGCATGAGGTTATTAAGCAGTTCAGTCAATTCTAAAGCAAAGCAAGGAATCATTAATTTATTTGTTTTCTTTTTGCATAATGCAGGAATGATAGTTACATATTTTAAAGGTTAAATCAATTTTGATTGGTTTATCTTTGATTCTCTTTCAAATCCATCTTTATAGAATATTGTTCATAAGAGACAATTTTATCAACAATATATAATCTCCAGCGTGTCATCAATCAATGCTATTGATTTAACTATAATGGACAATGAAATTCTTGGATGATTGTATCCCTTTAAGAAGTTAATTACAATTTTTTTAAGCAAGTAATTCCTAGTTGCAGTCACTATGTTTGTATGTTTGGTGCAAATGCTGTAATTGGGATGGATCATTTTTTGTTTTAGACGACGTTGTCAATACAGATAGGATGCAAAAGGACTTGGAACTATTTAGCACTGAATCCAGCATGGACAAACATATGAAGATGATGTAACTGGGGGTCAGGAACTTCAGGTAGGCTTGACTCCTTCCTGGTAATAATTTCCATCTAATATTGAATAAAGGCCTTGATTTAATCAAGGGCTTCACAGACTGGATGATCAACTTAGAATTAAAAATATGTTCAACTCAATTTTTTTGTCTGCTACCTCCAAGGTATCTTGCTTTGAACTGAAAGCCAACTTTTGTGATTAATTGAGCAAATTTATCTTTCTGCTGACACCAGACAAAAACTCAATATTTCTTCACTGAAATATAAATGGTTTGTCTCAACCAAGGGTCAGCTGGTTAAAAGGAGAAACTAAGTTGTATAAGCCGGAGGCTGTGTATTTTATTTCCAACCTGCATCTTGTTAGGTGAGCTCATCGCAAGGAGGCATTTAACCTTTGTTTGCTTTGGCCCAAGAGCAGAAAGCTCATCATCATTTATTTTGCCCACTTGGAAAGTATTTGTGTCATCCCCCCTCCACTTCTTCCTAAATTTTCCCCTACAAACTGAAGAGCCTGTTAATGCTCACAGTCAAAGCAAGGATGCAATAATGCAGCACTGGATGACTGGAACCTGACCACCTGTGAAAAATCTGTACAGAGCGACACGTTTCATTTAATCTATTTATTTAATAAAGACATACCAGTGATCCAAATTTTTACGGTGGATGAAAAAAAGGATAGAACTTTTAAAAAATGTAGTTAGATAAAATCTCAGATGGAATGTCAAAACTCATTACCGAACAGTTCCATAAAAAGAGCAAATGGGAATTTACATGATTATTGCACAAGAAATAAAGGTCAGTTCTGACTCATTTAATATGCAACGGTATAATGGACTAAATTCTCCAATATTTTTTTAAAATCAAATTAAGAACAATTGACTTTTCCCTGGTGAATTGTGGTTTCTGAAAAGTTATTTATGAAGTACCTTGTTCAAGCTGGCCAACGTTACCTGCCAGACTGGTCTGCCTTTATGGCAGCATGTGGTTAGGACTACAACTCTTGATTTCATTGCAAGCTGGGTATTTCTCAAACATACTAGATATAAAAGTAGATCCACAAATATGTTCGAGGAACAAGCTGACCTAGTAATTATTTATCATCTAGAAACTCTAGTAACAAGTTGTGAGAGGACGTGCTGCTGTAACTTCCACTGTGCACAAGAACCAAGCTGTTGCATGATTGTCAATCTCATTCTCTCCATTGTGAAATGCATGGAGCTAAACATGTCATTGGTGTGCCTGGTTTCCATATCACCAGAGGAAAGTAGGGATAGGTGGGAATGAATGGGAGACAGAGGTGTGATAAAGCAGTTGTTGGTTGGGTTTAGGGTGGCGATCAGTTTCTTGAGGATCAGACTGTGGAACTGAGATCTAGAGTAAGGGTGCAATGTAGCTCAGGTTGGTGGTGAGAGGAATGGATGAGGTATTCAATAGGCCTTTTGAAAATGCTCTGCCATAATCTGTGAATACCCCTGCCACCCAGGTGACTATTTCAAAGGCTTATTTGGACTCTATAGAAACAAATACTGCATGAATTGGAAAATTCTGGAGTTAGATCATTAAATTCAAATGATCAAGTTTGTAATGACTCAGTTTGGTTTCACAATATTTACCTCATTTTCTTTTGTAGTTGGTTGCAATTAATCTGTTTCATTGTAAATTGGTATTTCTTTACTCATCACTTGATGGTCCTTAATTCCAAACAAAAACTACTGAGACATTTCTTGATGGAAGAAATTGCCGCAATACTTGTGCGGAGAATGACTCTAAGTTACATCACAAGTTAAGTCACGATATTTTGAACTGTAATCCACACGGCAGCCTTCTCAACTCAGCAAAGCTTTGGTGGAACATGGCAGTTTACAGAAATCTCCACGCAGGATACAGTCATTGAAAGAGCTTTGCTATTCATAATCCACTCCTCAAGTCAAGATTGGATCTGCAAGAATGTCTTGGAGAGCTTCAAATCAGCTTTAACAAATCCTTCATTGGCAAGTCAGAAATGATCTTCAATCCAGTGATCATTAAAAACCATTTGAAATCTGGTATGAATAATGGCATCAATAGATTGGCTCCTTTGTGATCGTTTATTCAAGAGAAACAGGAATTCAAAAACAAATATACATATGATCCCGTTTCCTCTTTTTGGCCACATGTCATATGATGATCTTGAAGTTCAGCATTCTGTCCTCAAATCATTCAAAACCACTGACAAAATATCTGTATATCAAAGGGCAACAATGAAGTAAAAAGTGCAGTTCTTTTTCTGTTAAAGTGCATGAATGAGGTAAACTAATTTCATTGAGTTTTTGCACTGGGTTCAGACTGGAACCATTCTTCCCTGCATCTGTTGAACCTGGGCCCTCATTCCAAGGACGCTGGTCAGGATCTTGTTCTGATGCACCATAGTTGTGATTCCAATTCGGACCAAGTCACTATGGTAACAAATAATAGATGTCAAAAAAAAACAGTACATCAGTTGTTTCCAAAGCACATGCACCATAATATGTCTAGATTTTGGAATTTATTTTCATTTGGAGTTTCAATGAATTTACTCCCACCAAAGGTTTTCTACTGTTGGGCAATGTAGACAATTGCTGGAAATTAACATGGCAGTTTACAATCTCAATTCTTTCATTCTATGATAAGAACTACATAGTAAGTAGGAAATCCCATCTTTGTACTCAAATTCTGAAAATAACAAGATAATCGTCATTCCTTTTACCATGGAAATACAATTATTTGAGCTATAAGTCAGGGTTACCATTAATTCTGGGAGAAGGGGATTGGAAAATAGCCTACCTATGTGAATAACTCGGGTGAATATTGCCGTGTAGTGGATTTATTTATTACTCTCACAAACTCACTGGAGTTTGAATCTCACCAGACCAAAAGGGGGGTAAATTTAAATTTCAACAGATATCATGGGCCAAGGGCCCTGTTCTTTGTTTTGAAAAATAACATGAAGCTCGTCTTAATATTAGTAACCATAAAAACCAAAATGTCATTTGAAAAATTTTAATTGATGCTCTTTAGGGCAGAAGATCTGTCAATTTTATCAGGTATGGCCCATTTACACACGTCTAAAACCAATAATGGGGTAATCCAGATGGTCAATAAATACTCTCACTACCAGAAATATCCATGTCCTATGAATGAATACAGTTAAGGGAATTTAAAAAAAAAACTTTTAAGTGGAAATTGAGCTGATACTTTTTGCAGTAATGAGAAGGTTCTGTGAGTTCAGGTATTGTTAAATGATGTCTTTCAGATCTGATATTAAACAAAGCAGCATGGTTGGCATAGCGGTTAGTGCAACGCCTTTACAGGACCAGGGTTTGAATTCCGCACTGTCTGTAAGGAGTTTGTACATTCTCCCATGTCTGTGTGGGTTTTCCCAAGGGGCTCCAGTTTCCTCGAAACTTATGGGGGTTATAGGTCAATTGGGTGTAAATTGATTGGCATAGACTCATGAGCTGAAATGGCCTGTTACCATGTTGTATGTCTAAATTTAAAAAAAGCCCTATCTATCCCTCCAGATGTGTGTAATAGATACCATGGCAATATATTTTGCTGCTGTTTGTGGTGATATATATCTAAATTGGTGGCCACATCCACCTTGATTACAAGACTGTCTACATTTCCAAAAGTAATTTGGGATGTCCTGAGTTCATGAAAGAAGCAATCACATACTGAGAAATTGAATTTTCCTTCTTCATTTTCAGTTTAACGATTGAAGAGTTATATTGAGAAATACATATATATATATTTTTTTAAAACCTGGACAAAATCTCAGCAACTTGGAGTACAAACTCCAGTGTCTTTAGCTCTATCTATACCCACTTTCGAATGAGTAACAGATGCTTGACTGTTTTTAAAGTGGAATTTTTACAGCCGTCATTCAGGTGGCCTTGTGCTTTTGGATTCAAACCTGCATGCCAGTGTTGCATTTGGTAAACTCTATTCTGGATCCCTTCCATAGGAGAGAGGGTGTTGTCTACACATTGAATGCCAAAATTTACAGCATTTTAAAATAATTTGGAACTTTTATTCAATCATATAAAAAGAGTTAGTACTTACTCTTGGTTCATGTGTACTATAGACTCTAGGGAGGTGTATCCTGCTGCTGTAAAATTATCTTTGTATCTATCCATCTTAATAACTTGAAGCCAGTCATCAACAGAATCCAAAGCAGAGAAGTCAGGTGTGCCTGGGTCTAACAATGCAGTGGAAGGTCTGTAAAAAATAAAAATCAACAAACATTAGAAGATAATGGTTTCACGAAGTACAATCTATCTTTGATACTCTGGGAGGTTGAGCAGCATCAAATTGTTAGTATGCTAGAGTAGTTAAACTATGGAGTAAACCTCTTATTTATGCAGGACAGTACTGATTTGCTGTTTTATTTTCCAAAAGGCTGGCAAAACTTAGTTCTGATGGAAATTCCAGCAAATAAATTATTTAGAACATTCAAAAAATTCTTATCAATGTAGTTTTTTTCCTGTGAATTTGACCCATTAGGAAGGTTGGATAAGTTTTTTTTATTTTAAATGTGGATTTTTTTTCTTCCCTGCTCTCCTTGAGATTTCTTGGCTCAAGAAGGTGAAGATGTTGTGAATCATTGGATTGGAGTTTATGAGGAAATAATATTTCAACAGGAGACTGCCGACAAATCAGTACTTTTTGGAACCTGGATGTGAAGTTCAATTCTGCTGCAAATCATCCTGAAACAACTCTGAGAACAGCTGGAACAAGTTATCACCAGTCTTCATGTATTTAGATTTTATTTAATTGCATTCCTCAGTGTTATTAAATATTTTAAGTACATTTTAAGTGTTCACTTTGAAAGAAAATTATTATTTTTACAAAAAGAATGATGTGAAAGCAGGTTAAGCATTAGAGCACGGCTTTATGGATAAAAAATATTTTTCAGCAGTTTTGTTAAGAGGGTTCTGTACTCCACATGCCACAAGTGCAGAAGGACTGGACCCTGAGTTTGGAGTCAGTATTTCCCCCCAGCCCTGTTCTCATTGTCATATCAGCACAAGTGAAGCCTTAGCACATAGACTAGTGCAGGAAGAAAGGTGGCTTGCCCATCCACAAAATTTAGACTAAAATCCAGCACTCACTGGCAAGAGTGGAAATGTCCATAAGCCACCTGGTCTCTCTTACTTCTAATTTTTTTGGGGGGGCCGTTTGCATGTGCTCTTCCTGACATTGATAATGATTTGATTGCAAAAGATATTGTAATTTTATAATACTTTATTCTATGAAATCATAATATATCTACTGGCAATAACTTTGGGATAACTGAGGGAGAGACTGGAGGAAAAAACACACTATGCAGACACACAGTTAAGCCTTGTGAGCTGCATGTGTATTATCAATGACTTTGAAGATGAAGTTCAACCTCAATTCTGGCCTCTACAAGCCACAGCAAATTGACCAAGAGTTCTACTGTGTTCTCCATCCTAGTTTTGAGGACAACCTACAGCAGGCATCTCAAGCACTGAAATATGCCTATGTTGCCCTGCAAAATTTCACCTCCAAATTCAGCAGAAAGATGAGCAAACCTGTGTCAGCATCCTCTTCAAGATGAACCCTCATCCACCCCCACCATTGAGCCCCTGTCGCACTCAGACCTTGAGCTATGATGGACTGGGTGCATAGAGACCCAGTATAACAAGCAGAAGGAATATATATCAATATGCACTGGCCAACCTAATAGGCAGCAATTCCCACGTCAATCTAACCATTCATCTCAACCCACAAAACCCAGAGAACCAGGTAATCTTCAATCCCAAATAACTGTCCAAAAAAAGGCAGCAAGATCTTGCAAAAATTTCTCCAATTGGTGCTAGTGGAGGTTATAGGCTGCAGCCTATCAATTAATATCTAGTTTGCTCCTTTGTTTAAATTTATCCCCATCTTTTATAAACTCAAATTCCAGACATCATCAGCATTTTTAGATTTGCTCATCATTATAAGATACTGAAAATTAGGGCTTTCCATTGATAATTTCTTTCTTTTTCTGGTTCTCCATCCCATAGGATGATGATGGTTCCTTTCAGTTAATTTGTTGATATGAGGATACCCAGTTCCTCAGAAAGGAACAGCATCCGCATGAGTGGATTTTAGGTGAGTAGGGGTTGCACAGTCCAAACCCCCACCCCTTACCAGATCAGCATGGTGGGGTCCAAGATGGCTAAGGGAAATTCTGTTGCAGTGAATGGCCAGACCAAGCTTCGGTGTAAGGGATGCCATTTCCATGCTCACAGCGAGTTTGCTAGATGGCTGTTGACACCAGTGGGGGAGCCGGTTTAGTCGTCGACCCCCCCCAACCATGTGATAAGTAGTACTGGGTTACATGGTACCAGTAACTCTCGACAAGTGATCCGACACAAAATACTGATAATATTGGAATACAGTTTAAAGAAAACTTATAGCCTTTACATTTATCATTAAAATATTAGCTTTACAGCCATTTGTTCATAGGGGACTTTCTTTCCCATCAGCTCATAGAAATTCATTAAAATAATTATGAAGAATGAATCATAACAAATTGATGTATTTCTACTAATTATAAGTAGGAACTGTGAGGAAAACATTGATTTAATTGAATAATTTACATCTAATATTAAATGTAGCATTGATTGGGTTTGGGTTTAGCTAACAGGTTTAAGTATTCAGTTGGAGAACTTCCATAATATGAATGTATTGTGGCACTCGAGCCTGCTACAATTAAATCAATTTAAAGAAAGATGTGCCAGCTAATGGCCCCAATGTGGTTGTTACTGGTTCAACTCATGTAAAGGTCAATAATATCTGTAACCATTATGCAAAATGACAGCATCGACAAAAACTTTCTACCATGCAGTCATGCATTCATATTTGAGAAAGATATCTATTATGTTATTAATTACCCCAACCATTTCTTTGGGTATGAGAGGGGGATGTGGAACGAGAAGAGAATCATTTAAAAAGCACCAGAAAAGGTTGGGGCTTGTTTAAATTTCTCCATTGGCTAATTAACTATAGCAGATAAAGGGAAGTGGAGTGACCATAGTGGGAGTGGCCAGTGTGGGAGGAAGGAAGAAATTTAAGAAAGGACTTGGGAGAATCAGAAGGGGTATGAGAAAGTCTTGGCAAATAGGATTAAGAAAACTCTTAGGTGCTCTATGCATATGTGAAGAAGAAGGATGATGAGAATGAAGGGAGGGCCACTTAAGGATAAAAGAGTCAATGTGTGTCTGGGTGGCAGAGGAAGTAGGGAAGGTCCTAAATAAATACTTTGCTTCAGAGAGAGGGTCCTTGGTCAACATGAGGTCAGTACAGAACAAGCTTATGTGCTAGACCATATTGAGTTTAAGAAAGGAAGTGCTGAATCTTATTTAAAAAAAAAACATTAGGGTTAATAAGTCTCCAGAACTGGATGAAATATAACCCAGGTTACTAGAGGAAGCAAGAGAGGAGATTGATGGCGCATTGGCACTGATCTTTGCATCTTTCTTGGCCACAGGTGAGGTACTGGAGGATTGGAGAATGGCAAATGTAGGTCCAATTGTTTAAAAAAAGGTAATAGAGAAAATACAGTCAAGAGAGTCTTGCAACAGTGATGGAAAAGCTACTGGAGAAGATTCTTAGCGACAGGATTTAGGAGCATTAAGAGAAGTATAGTCTTCTCAGATATAGTCACCATTTTTTTTGAGGAAGTGAATTAATGAAGGTAGATGAGGTGTGTGTATGTTAATGAATTTGACAACATCCCCCATGGTAGACTCATTCAGAAAGTCATGAAGCCATGGCTGAGTGGATTTCGAATTAGCTTGCCTATGGAAAGCAGAGGGTAGATGTAAATATAAATGCCTTAAGGTCAGTGACTAGTGGAGTTCCACAAGGATTTGTTCTGTCTCCTGTTCGTAGGGATGAATCAGTAAGTTTGCAGATGAAACTAAGGATAGAGGTGGTGTGGATAGTGTAAAAGGTTGTCGTAGGTTGCCACAGGATAAAGACAGGGTGCAGAAAAGTGGCAGATGGAATTCAATTCAGATAAGTGGAAGTGATGCATTTTGGAAGGTTGAAATTGAAGTTGGAGTTCATGGTTAATGGCAAGATTCTTTTCAGTGTGGCAGAACTGAGGGACATTGGAGTCCTAATCAACAGATTGCTCAAGGTTGCCAGACAGGTTGATAGGGTAGTTATGAAGGCTTACTGAATGCTTCAAGAGTTGTGGGGTAATGTTGTAGCTCTATAAAACTCTGGTTAGTCCACATTTGGAATATTGTGTTCAATTCCAGTTGCCCCCATTATAGAAGCAGAGAAGCTATAGAGAGGATGCAGAGGAGATTTACTTGGATGTTGCCTGGATTGGAGAAGGAATCTTACGTGGCAAAGCTAACAAAACAAAACTCTTTAGAGCAATGAAGGATGAGAGGTAACTAAATAGAGGCCTAAAAGATTATTATGAGAGGCATCAATAGAGTTGACACCCAGCACCTTTTTTCCCCATGGTGAGAGTAGCAAAGAATGTCTGTAGAAAGGGAAGGGACAAAGGTTTAGGGGAGACATCAGGGTGAGTTTATATATATATATATAGATATATATATATATATATATATATATATATACACACACACAGCGTAGTGAGTGCCTGGAATGCATTGCCTGGGGTGGTGGTGGAGTGGAGGCTGATAAAATAGAGATATTTTAAAGACTCTTGGACAGGCTCATGGATGCAAGAAAAATTGAGGGTTATGGGTGTGAAGTAGGGAAGGTTTAGTTAGTTAAGTAGACTGATATAGTGAGATAAAAGGCCTGTACTGTGCTGAAAATGTTCTATTAAAGTATTTATAGTACACCAACAACAACCCCTGTATTACCTAATTAAATACTGAATCTTTAAAATTATTCAATTGATTTTTTAGGATTTAATTTGGGAGGATCTGATGGTCTGAAATAAATAGAGGTTATTTAGCAGGATATTGCAACGTCCTTAAGAGTCAAGTAATTTTCCTTGTTAAATCGGGGGGAGGGGAAAGCAGTAAATTTGCATAATGTTCACATGAGGAGTGATGTTATCATGAATAGATAATTTGTATTAATAATGTTACCCGAGGCATAAAGTTTGTACAGAAATAATTCCCTGCCCTTCTTCAACGAATAACCTGGAATTCTTTTAATCTACTTGAGTGAACAGAATCTTAATATAGTATCTTATTCTGTTGTCAGCATCTCCAATGGTGGACGTTACTTCTTCCATTAGACATCAATCCGGAATATTGGACCTGAGCTATTGAAATGATAGTAAACCCATATGGTTCAGTCTGAGAATGTGATCACAAGAGTGTAAAATCACACAGCAATGCTGGAGGAATTCAGCTGGTCGACGTTTTGGGCCTGAGTCCTTCTTCAAAGAATAAGCAAAGAACAGGAAGGCGTCAGAATAAAGACTAGAAGGGAGAGAGTTCCAGACCAAAAGAAGGTGTTAATTGGATATGATGATAGGAGGTAAGAATTGATTTTGGCTCTGGGGGAAAAAAGGCAATGGTGGAAGAAGAAAAAGGTGGAGGGGTTTAACAGAAACCAGAGAAGTCAATGTTAATGCCAGCTGGATGGAGGATGCCCAGACAGAAAATGAGATGTTGTTTGTCTGGTAGTTCATGAATCCACGGACAGAAGGGAATGGGACATCCACACTATTGTGGCAGACAGAGCCAAGGTGCTCAACAAAGCGATCTCCCAGCCTGCACCCAGTCTCAGGAGACCAAAATATGAGGACCGGATGCAGTCAAAGACCCCCTGCATATTCACAAGTGAAATGTTGCTTAATTTGGAAGGACTGTTCCAGGCCCTGAATGATGGTGAGGGAGGAGGTATGGGTGCAAGTGGAGTATCTCCTGCAGTCACAGGGGATGATTGGTGGGTGGGGAAGAGTGAACAAGTGTAAACAATAGTTGAATTCAATTTAGCATAGTGATAGGAGGAAGAAACCATCCCCTGGAATATGTTAATTCATTAGAAATAATGTAATTCACACTGACAATCGCAACACTGAAAGGTAATGATTGCAGAGAAATCTTAAACTTATTGTTGCAGTTAAAATTTACTGCATGTGCACCAAATATAACTGACCTTGTATTCTCATTCACTGCTGTTCTTTTCAAGCTGCTTGGATTTCGAATCAGTTTGTCCAGTATGTTGACAATCTGGACAAATTTGGGCCTGTCGTTACGTTCCTTTTGCCAGCAATCCAACATTAACTGATGCAAGGAGACCGGACAGTCCATGGGAGGAGGTAATCGGTAACCTTCCTCAATTGCTTTAATCACCTACAAAAGAATAAGGAATTGGAATAAATTCCTGAGTAAGGTCTCAGGCCTGTAACGTTGACTCCCTTTTACTTCCTGTGGTCGCTGTGTGACCTGCTGAGTTTTTGCACACTTTTGTATGTTGCAGGAGCCAAGTGTAGACCTTCTGGTCCTTCAAGACTGCATCAAGATTGTAGCTGACCATCTAGATTGTGTTCATTGTAATATCTCCATCTCTTTGATGTTTTGAATTAAGCCACTGATCACAACCCTCAAGAGTAGAAAAATTCCAAGTGGTAACGCCCTCTATTTGAAGAAATGAAATGCCTGTGCCTTATTCTCAGAATGTGATCCCTGGTTCCAGGCGCCTCAACCAGGGAAATATTTCTTCATCCACCTTGTTGAGCTCTGTGAGAATTTTGTACCTATCAAAGGGCTGACCTTTGATTGATCTAAACTCTCAAGAGAATACAGTCCTGACCAATCCCTTGTGTGACCATCCCTTCCATCCTAGGAAACAGTCTAATGAAGATCCATTCCATCCTTTTATTGTGAAATTCTTCAATGTTAACTGATTAAATTCACGTACAAACAGGTTATCAGAGTTAAATTGGCCAACACTAGCATTCTTTTTCTTTCCTTGGTGCCTATTTTCCTGAAGATGATGATACAAATGAAAGAAAAAAGCATATCGAAATGCTGGAGGAACTCAGTCAGTCTTTTCAGTGTCTATAGGAGATAAAGATATATTGCTGATGTTTTGGGCCTGGGCCCTTCTTCAAAGAATAAGCCAGAAGCAGGAAATCTCAGAATTCAGACAATAGTCACTTTCAAGCAAGGAAAACACCCGTCTGTAAAGGCAGAGGTTCTTCTCCCTTCTGGCTAGCGACTTATCTTTCAGAATGCGCTGTGGTCGGCTCCGAGGTACCGATTCAAACCCTTCTCGGGGAAAGATAATCGGCGGAACGCTGCGCTCTGCTGGCTGACCTGAATGTATAGACGCTGCAAGCCTGCGACCCATCTCTCCACTCACCCCTCTTCCTCCATGACCCCCCTTCAAGGCAGGGGCAGCAGCAGGAGTCATCAGCGGGGAACGTTAGGGGGTGGCTGGTGCAGGCTGTGACAGCAACACTGGGCCACTTCAGCCTTCAGGGTCACTCTCTGTGGCTCAAAATATGGCAGAGCAATGGCCGTCTTCCCTACCCATAATCCCACACTCAACTAGAACTGTTCTGGGAACCACAGAGCGGTTCCAGCTGTGTGGAGGATTGTGGTTAGGGAAGACTGCCATTGCTCTGTCACATTTTTATGATGGGTGGCACTATGGCACCAATCGCCCCGCCTCCATCGGCTCCAGAGGGTGCTATGAGTGCCTCTCGATATGAATGGAATGCTGGAGCAGTCGTTTAGGGCTGCTTTCTTGTAGTCGGCCTCCAAATGGAAGCCTGGCATGAAATGACCTATTGCTGGCTGGGGAAAGAAACCAGACCCAAAAAAAAATGTTAATTGGATACAAGGGATGAGGTAAGAATTTATCATGTTTAAATGGAGGGACAGAGATAGGGAATGGTGATGGGGGAGAATCTCCAAGTCTGCATCTTGTCCTCCAGTGACCACAGGAGGTGCTCCACTTGTGCCCACACCTCCTCCGTCACCACTATTTGGGGCCCCAAATATCCTTCCAAGTGAAGTAACATTTCACTAGTGAATGTGCAGGGGTTATCCAATGTATCTGGTGTTCTCATTGTGGTCTCCTCTACATCAGAGAGACCAGACATAAATGAAGAAATTTTTGAGCACCTTGGCTCTGTACGCCACAAAAGCATGGATCTCCTAGTGGCCATCCATTTCAATTCTCCAACCTGTCCATGGTCTCATGAACTGCGAAACTAAGACCACCCACAAATTGGAAGAACACCACCTCATCTTCTAATTGGGCACTCTTCAATTGGATGGTATTAATATAGCCTTCTCTGGCTTTCATTAAACCCCGACCCCACCCTCTTTCCTGGTGCCTTTCCCTATCTATCTGTCTCTCCATTCTGTCTCCTTTTGCACAAACATGATAAATTCTTACCTTGTCCCTTCTCATATTGAATTAACACCTTTTGTTGGTCGATATTCCTCCCCAAGCCAGCATTGTCTGAAAGACTCAGGCCTGAAACGTCAGCAACACATCTTTGTCCTATAGTCGCTGAAATTACCAGCTGAGTTCCTCCAGCAGTTTTGTGTGTTTTTACTATAATCACAGCGTCTGCAGACTTTCGTGTTTCATACAAAAGAAAGATGTTCTCATGAACACCAACAAACAAATGTGGAACCTATCCAAGCATGTGCAGCCACATACCAGGAGTAACTGAATCAGAGAGTTGGGTTTAAGGAGGGCTAAGAAAGAAAGGGAGATGGACAGTCAAACAACAATTGCAGAGGATTAGCCCATGACATTTTAAGTTATTGCAATTCACTATCAGACCAATGTCCAACACCTGGTCCATGTACATAACTCCCACTCTGTGTGAAATGAGCAAAAAGTATTTCACTTTGGGGAAAATAACTGAAGAACATAAACCTGGTAATTTATGAGATAAGTATTGTTACAAACCATATTATTGGTATGACACACTCATAAAAGTGATGGAAACAATGTCTAATAGCTTTTCAAATGGAAGTGCATCACTATTTGATTAGGAAAAATATAGTTAAACAATCTGAGGAAAGATTATGGAAATGGGTTTAAGGCAAAAGCTAATTCAGAACCAATCGATGTACAATGGCTCTTTGCCGATTAATGTTTGTGGTGAAGGCTGCAGCTTTTTTAAAAAATCCAAAAGAAATAAATTGATCAGAGTTGAGTTGTTTAAGCACAGAAATACATTGGAGTGTTACTTTAACTATTAAGGTTTCAAAAGTGAACAAGACAAAGTCTTACCCACAATACTTTTTTTTATTGCCCATGTTTAGTACAAATTGCCAGTTTGGTAAAAGAGTTGAAGTTTGAACCAAAATTGATTAGCTGAAGTATTGTTAAACAATTGTTTTTCAATTAAATTTCCTGTAATATTCAGAATCTTTGTTTTACTATCTAAATATGTTTAAATTATGATGACCAGTTAGGAACAAAACTAGATTTACAAATTGGCATTATTAATAGGGCGCCAGTTGGAGATAGCTTCTCCCCCTTCTTTCTCCCGGAGCATTGGGTCACAAACAGTAGAATCATATGAAATAAACTTACATCCTGATTGGACATATCCCAGTAAGGCCGTTCTCCATAAGACATAACCTCCCACATCACAATCCCGTAACTCCAAGCATCACTTGCTGAGGTAAACTTGCGATAAGCAATTGCTTCAGGAGCTGTCCATCTAATTGGGATCTTTCCACCCTGTAAATGAGAATTCAATGATCAGATAGAAGGCAAGAGTTTGTGGTGTTATCTCTGGTCATTCACAATTTTACAGTGATGATGTGTGCGTGTCTTTACCCGTGTGGTGTAAGCTGCTTCAGGATCATCTTCAAGAACTCGGGACATGCCAAAGTCTGAAACTTTGCAGACTAAATTACTGTTCACAAGAATATTCCTTGCTGCCAAATCTCGGTGGACGTAACTCATATCAGAGAGGTACTTCATTCCTGACCCAATTCCTCGCAGCATTCCCACCAGTTGTATCACTGTGAACTGACCATCATTCTTCTGTGAAAAACACAAATCAAGTTCATTTCTGACATATAATGTAGCAAACCACCAATTACCTCTTGGAAAGTGGCTATTTGCAACAAAAAAAAGTATTTTCTTCAATGCCTGACAGATGACTTACCCTGAGGAATGCATCCAAAGATCCATTTTCCATGTATTCAGTTATGATCATTACTGGTTTACCTAGAGATTCAAACAAAAACAGAATTACTTGCCAAACACTTCCATTAATGTGATGAAAATGAGATATAGAGAATTACCCTGGCTGCACCTTCATTCATCTTGAGAGAACTAATTTAATTAAAAATGCCAAAATCTATGCCCTTGATGCATAGCAGTCTGGATGATTTATTGAACAACACATTGGACACCATCTGTCAGATTAACCCTTACGAGTTATATACTTGGAAGGTCTTGTGTAATTTGGAAAATGTCTCTAGAGTTTAGCTGCTTGAAGGAAGCTCAGCTTTCCCTCCCATACTTTACCCTGACTCTAGGGATCATAATTGTGCCTTTTTAGGATGTGACATGTTGCTAAATTGATTTCACAGATCTTCTTTGAAGCTGTATCTATTCTCTGGGGCTATTTTCTGCTCTTTTGGGTGTTTAAGAGTAGAGGAGAGTCGGATGGAAGATATCCCAACTGTCAATGTAACACATGTACCATCAGTGAAAATTACCCCCTTACAATGAGTAACCAGACAGTAAAAACTCTCAGATGCCAGTGATTGTTTCCTGCAGTCCCTTCCTGAGCAAAACCTGCTGCATTCTAATCCAAATGTAGAACTTTATCCGTGTAGTTCCAGATGCAATATTGAAGATAATTCTTTTTAAAGGCATGTCTTAAATATAATACCTCTAACCCCAATTCCAAATTTCTGTCTTGCTTTAAGACCTCCTTTGGGGCATGGTTAGGCAGGCATGAGCAACCATGAAAACAAACAACTTCTCTTCATTTGAGAGCAGTCTGTGTCTGCTGGCAGGCTATTTGACTCTGAGAAGCATCACAGATAAATGCAACTCTTTCTACAACTGGATGGAACATGAAACCAGAAACATGAGTAAACAAAGAACTGCTGGAGATGTTCTTCATGCTAGTACCCTAGTTCTTCCCCGCTTCTCTACATTCCCACATCATCAATTCAGGAGTGCCAAGGGCCTGGTGGCACCTCATATCAAAAGCTGGCCACTCAATCCCTTTTCAAGGTAGCTCAATGCCATAGCAGACTCTTACCCAATTATAAACTTTATCACAGAAATTCCCAAGGTTCTCAGGTGAATGATCTGTAAGTGGCAGCTTCTTTTTTTTCAGTTTAACGAGAGAAGGATCATTGTATGTTACAGCATGGTATGAAATCCTACCTCCACAGGGATTCAAGTAGGGAAAAGAAAATGTGCTAAAGTGACAGCTTGGAGTCTGGTTTAAAAACAACATTCAGAACTTCATATTTTGAAAGAAAAAAATAAAAATGTAAATTGCCATTTGTTGTACCCATCAAAATCCACACAGATGCAGTTGAGAAAAATGCTTCATCAAGTGATAGTCAATAGGAAAGCAGGGGCTGTGGGAAAACATGCTAATTATGGTTGTGCACTGTCCGCCAGCTATCAAACAACAGGACACAATAGGTCAGATTTCACATTCTCTAAATTTAAATGACATTTTTTTAAAAATGTACTGCAACTCACATTTGCAAATAAGTAATTTTCTGTTACTGCTAGGTTTACACACGAGTTGTAAATGTTTAATTGCAGCACATTTATCAATAGAAGCTCAACATATTAGTCACTGGGGAAGAGAAGAATTCTTGTGCAACATTATTTATAACTTCTCATCCTTTCAGCCTTGGATATAGTTTACAAAAGAAATGAATTGTTTTGCTGCTTAATATCAAGTTCCTTGCCATCTGTTTTCACCTATCCCATGACACCCTGCCAAGTCTGTCACAGTTTCAAATAAATATCCTGGCCTGAATAATCTGGATATTAATTTCACTGCAAATTTTCGTACAAGCTGTCTTAAGGATAGAATGTCAATTTACACCATAAACTCATTTAAATCTGCCATGAAGATTAATGACTTGTACTTCAAGGCTTCTCCCTTGTTATTTATCAGTAGGTGTTCCATCTGCCATTGTTTGATGAATGTATACAGCATTTACATTCAGTCCCGTTCATTGGACCTACATTTTGTGACAACCCCCTCCAAGTGGATGATGTTGGGGTGATCGAACTGTCCCATGATGCTTGCTTCACTCAGGAAATCTCGTCTCTGTTTATCAGTGTAGCCGGCTTTCAGAGTTTTGATGGCAACACAGATCTCCCTCTTGCCTGGCATTTTCAATCGCCCACTGCATACTTCACCAAATTCACCTATGGAAAATAATGGGAAGAAAAAGAAAAATCAGCTCTGGAACATACAAATAGAAATGAGGCATTTTGTCCCTTAAGGTGATCGCATCAATCAACAAAGTCATGGCTGATTCATGACCCAAGTCCATCTACAAGCCCTTATTCCAAAGTTACTTCTAAATCTATACATACGATTTCTCCTAATATCACTTCATAATCTTGCCTAACAAGAAATTATCAACACAAGATTTAACATTAACAAATTGGCACGAATCTCTAAGTTTTACTACTCCTTTGTTGAAGTATTTTGCAGGTTCAATACTGAAATTTTTAACCATAAATATCAGATTTTGTCCCAAGTCCAAGATTCTCCAACCAGCAAAAATATCAACTCCCCATTATCATTAATATCACAAAACCATTAAACTGATCAGCCCTTAGCCTTTACCCTTCTAAATTCTTAGGAATTCCACCCTGCTTTTGTGATCTCTTAGGAACTTGGTACCCTAGCTTCTGTAATTTGGAATTAAGGTGTCATTCCTGGACATTTACATTGCATCTCCTCCAAGGCCAAACTATTTTTCATCTATTATAATAGTTTCATACTAATAACTCCAATTGTGGTGCAGCCAATGTTTTGCAATGCCTTTCCATATTTTTTATAAAATTATATTTGTATTTAGTTATACAAATCATAACAGCTTAATTTTAGCCAAACAAACAAATTGGCCATGCAAGCACACTAGGCAGTAGCCTCATTTCACAACTGCAGAATTATTTTCTACAATCTGTAATTTTCTTTTTGCCAGTACAACTCTTGTCTGCAAGGCAGGGTTGCTTAACTCTCATTAAATGCATTGCACAGAAAAGCATTTTTGGAATGATAACAATAACTGCTAAAAGAAAGGCTGTCATAAAGGAACACTAAACCATAGGCTCCCTTTTCACCATTGAGCAGGAACCATCCCTTAATATTGGACCCAATGGGACAGATCAAAAATCTGTTTTGCCAAATCCATCATAAATGTTGGGAGACAATTAACCAATGGAAAAAAGCTCCACAAACATCCCTCATATCTACTAAGGTAGGTATTCAAAAGATAAAGAAAAAAAGAGGATAGAAGAAAGGAGGTGTAAATCAGATTTAAGTAAAGTACTTCAGATCAAACAAAGCCCTTGATTTGATTAATAAGCAAAGGTTCCATTATTGTCATGTAATACTACATTTAGAATGTAACATACATGAAATTCTTTAACTTTTGTCTACTGTAAGGCAGAGAGTCGCCACTTTATCCAGCGCCTCTCCCAGAAACCTACAGTGCCTGGTGTTCCTCAATGGTCTCCCCTTCAAATACTGGTGTATGTTTAAGTGGGAAATCATTCAAGCAAAAAGAGGATCCCAAGATATTTTTCAGGTCTATTAAAGAGTAGTTTGGAAGAGAATTAGCCCCAATAAAGATCGATAGGATCATCTTTGTGTGAAACCACAAGAGATGGGTGGGATTTTGAATGAATACTTCAAATCAGCTTTTACCGTTCCAAAGAAATTGAAGGAAACAAGGGGTAAACCAGCAAGAAGTACCAGGGAGGAGGTCTTGGCAGCTTTAGAGTGTGTTAAAATGGACAAATCCCCAAGGCCAGAAGAAGTACATCTTTGCATTTTGTGATAAACTGAGGAAGAAATTGTGGAGGGTCTTTGGTGAAATATTGGCATCATCTTTGGCCTTTGGTAAAGTGCCAGAAGACTGAAGAGTGGCTAATGATGTGCTGTTATTTAAAAAGGTTGGCAAGGACAAACCATGCAACAATGGGCCAGTGAACTTGACCTGAGTGGTCAGAAAATTATTGGATGCGAGCCTGGGTGGGGGGGGGGGGGTGTCAAGGCTACAGCATGGTTTTTTGGGTGGAAGATTGTGTCACAAATCTAATAGCTTTTTGATGAAGAATATTGACGAGGACAGGACAGTGGATATTGTACATATAAACTTTAACAAGGCCTTTGTCAAGGTCCTGAAATTCAGGTTTGTCTTAAAGCTTAGATGGGCATCACAGAAATGCTATTACTGCTTGTCTGTAAGGATTTTGTGCATTCTTTCCATGTAGGTATTGGTTTTCTCTGGATACTCCGGTTTCCACCCACCCTTCAAAACATATGGAGGTTGTGTTAATTGGGGAATTTAGGTAACATTGGCTCATTAGGCTGGAAGGGCCTGTTACCACACTGTATGTCTAAATAAATAAAATTTTCAATTAAAAAAAAAAATTAAATTAAAAAATCACTTGGATCAGACAGATCTTGGGATACAGGCGTATAGTTCCCTGAAACACTGGACAAAGTGGGGAAGAAGGCATTTGGCATACTTACCTTCATTGGCAAGTTACTGAATATAAAAATTGGGACTTCATGATTGAGGTATACAACTGCGTGCAGTTTTGGTCACCCAGATATTGGAACAACATCAATAAACTGGAAGTTGTGCCGAAGAGGTTCACCAAGATGTTGCTGGGACAAGAAAGCTCAAATTATGGAAAAGAGGTTAGATAGGCTGAGTATGGGTTGACAGATGATCTTATAGACATTAATAAAATCATGGGGGGCATGAATAAAGTAAATGTACACTGTTCTTTTCCCAGGGTAAATGATTCTGCAACAAGAGGGCATATGTTGAAAGTGAGAGAGAAATTTTATAGGGGGTACTTTTTCCACTCACAGTGTGGGTCTGAATGTGGAACAAGCTCCCAGAGGAAACTGTGGAAGTGGGCACAATTTTGACAATCCATAATCTGTCCCAATGTTTTTATTAAGCTCTTAACAACAGTATGGGCCAAATGCAGGTAATTGGAACAAGCCCAGAATACCAACTTGGTCAGCATGGACAAGTTGGGCCAAAGGGCCTGTTCTGTGCCATATTATTTGAGCACTCTCGAAGTTGGCTGGTATGAAAGAGGACCTGATGTAAACATAATGATTCTCTTGTCTTCCAAGTTTAAGTAGAGGAAAATTTGCTCTGTACCTAAAGGCCTCTAAACCTTGGTATTTAAAATCACTTTATACTTTTCCACCTGCAGATTAACTTTAAGCCATCTCCTGAAGAGAATTTTTAAAGAAATGCTGTTCAATCACAAAACTGAAATATAAATCATAAATGATCCCATTAACTTACCTACACCAATCACTCTTTCAATCTTTATACAAGAAGCATCGATTTCTTTGGCAAATTCACGAACTGCTTGATTGGGGTCCTCATATGTAAAAGGATCAACATATGTCCTCACCCCTTTAAAATATACAATGTAAAAATAAAAACTTAATTTTAATTTGCAAAACCACCATCCTTTTGCTTACATAATAAACTACTAAAAGAAGTTATTTTTTCCATCATTATAATACAGTAATATCAACATCTTTGTTGATATTATGTGAGGGAGGAGACCCTCTTTTCTCCTGATCTCCCAAAGGCTTTTTTTTGCCTCAAGTACAAAAATCCTTATATTTCCAATACTTGATTCCTTATGCATTATGTGTGGATGGCAAATAACTGAAAGCCAAAGTGTTTTTATGCTGGGCCTTGGCCTCGAGGCCAGCTCCAACCGTACCTTTTCATGGAGCAGCCCTAAAAGCCTGCTCCTGTGCCACTTTTATAAAGAGCGATGCCTCATAGCATCCTATGGAGTTTATGGAGGCAGGGCGAGTAGTGCCATAGAAATTCCAGAGTGGTTCCAGCTGCATGGGGGTTATGAGTAATGAAGATGGACATTGATCATTCTTCCAGCTCTTCTGCCCAGTGCTACCCCTCTGGCTCTTCATTCCCCTCTTGCATCCATTGGTCTCACTGGCTCTGCTTCTCCATCTCCTCTCATCAGCATCTGTCCTCCTTCCTCCTGAGCCATGGAGCTCAGTACCTGGGTCCCTTCACCCTTTGGCTCTCCTTGTCCCGCTGGGGCTCCTGCTCCTCAGTCTCGACGGCTTGGTGAAGGAGTGAAGGATTGAGGGGGAACAGGAAGAAGACATTTCTGGGTGGCAGGAGGGAGCCCTAACCCCAGCACCAATCATCATGGGAACCCTAGTGTTGGCTCCTGGGTCGCGGGCTGATGGCATCATCGCGATGTCATCAGCCTGCCCCCTAGCCAGCTGCTTTCAGTGGCAGTGCATTTATGATCCGTGGCGGGGTGCTCTGCTCCACCGTTGACACTAGGTTGAAGAGAGATTGGAGTCGGCGCCTTGGAGCCACTCACAGAGCATTTATGATGGTAAATTCTACTACGCAAGGGTGGAGAATCTCCGTCTTCATTGTAGCATTTTTTTCACTCTATTAAAGGGCCTCCAGTCAGCCATTCACTCACAAAAGAGTGTAACAACTCTGGTTCTAACTTCATGCAATATGAGTATCAGATCATGATCTGGAAGAGTCCTAGCTCCTTCTTGCTTGAAGGCCTGAGGGAAATTTTGCTTCCAAAAGGTGTTAAATTGTGGTTACCCCAGATCAACATCCAAATGAGACTCCAGAATGGCTACATGTTTTGAAGGATTACTGAGAAGCATGAGGAGTAGTTTCTTGTCCCTTTATGAGCAACAAAATTTACAAGTTTCTTTTTAAATTTGTGGAATATATGTTGAAAGGCAAAAAAAACCAGATTTCTTTCCAATACAGCATCTGGGATGCATTCAATGAGCTTTGTATAATAAATGCATTGAATAAATTCCAATGGTTTCACAAAGCTGTCTTGGGGAGTTGTAATAAACCACAAAAGCTGCCGATACTGCAACCTTAAGCAGACAAAAAATTGCTGGAGGTACTTTGCAGGCAACCAATGGTCAGTCAGGTTTCTGGTCTGAGCCCTTTTTCAACACTTACAGTGAAAAAAGCAAGTGTTGTAATCTTGTGATACAATCTTACGATTTGAATGAATATCTACAGTGACATACACTTGGCACCAAGATGATATTGCTATAGAGAATTTGAATTCTGGCAAAAGTACTGGTATGAATATGCATTGGAATTGCATTAGTTGGTGTAAAGCAGCAGGATATCCCTGCCAGAACATGTCACTTGAGAAATCTATTTGATTGCACAGAGCACTCCAAAGTTTTAACATCAGGATATCATTGAATATGGATGAGTATAGTATACATAGAACAGTATAGCACAGGAACAGGCCCCACCACCCACACTGAGTGGTTCACAGAAGACAGATGGTGGTGGTGCAAGACTTTTATTCAGGCTGCAGTCCTGAGTCCTTTGACCAGTGGTGTTGGGATTGGCGTAGAGATCTCCGTTGTTTGTGAAATTCATAAATTACTTAAATGAAAATGTAGATTTCCAGATGATACAAAGATTTGTGGAGCTGTGGACAGGGATTTTGATCAGTTATAAATACGGGCAGAGAAATGGCAGATGGAGTTCAATCCAGTGGAAAAAATCTGAGGTATTGCACTTTGAGAGCTCAAATTTGCTCATAGAAAGTGGCCATGCAAGTCAATAGGCTCTACTTGGCATAATTGGGCAAGGCATGGAGTGAGGAGATTATGTTATAGATATATACAAACTTTGGTTAGACCACACTTAGAATACTGTGTGCAATCCTGGTAGCTCCATTACAGGAAGGATATGGAGGCTTTGGAGAGGGTACAGAAGAGATTTCTCAGGCTGTTGCCTGATTTAGAGGGTATGAGTTATGGGGAGAGATTGGATAAAATTGGGTCATTTTCACTGGTGATCAGTAGGCAGAGAGAAGAACCAACAAAGGTGTGTAAAATCATGATGGACATTGACAAGGTGGACAGTCAGAATCAGGTCTCCTATTAGCCTCTAATATGCCAGTGAAAACAACCCAAGTTTGTCCAACCTCTTCTTCTAATCGCAACCCA
Organism: Narcine bancroftii; assembly: GCF_036971445.1. Lineage (NCBI taxonomy): Eukaryota > Metazoa > Chordata > Chondrichthyes > Torpediniformes > Narcinidae > Narcine > Narcine bancroftii. The sequence goes on from NC_091477.1 coordinate 86,114,855, forward strand.
ACTGAAGTTTGATATTCCTTGCACTCATATTCAATGCCCAACCAATGAAGGCAAGCCTACCATACATTTTCTTTCCAACCCTATCTATTCACATTGGAGCTGGGCCCTCGATCTCTCTACCCCATTTTTTTCCCCAAAAGAGTCCTGGCAATAACCTTGTATTTTTCCCTTGAGGCCCCTTTATAGAGTAAAAAAAATGCCATCACGTTGCTGACCCTACCTTCATAAATCCTCGGGAGCAGCTCCAAGGTGCCGACTCCCATCCTTCTGTAGACTTGTGTCAGACGTGGAGCGGAGTGCTTCACCTCACTCCATAAATGTCCGGCCGCTGCAAGCAGCTGGCTAGTGGCGGGCTGATGACATCACGATGACGTTGTCAGCCCTGATCCAGGAGTGTTTAGTGAATCTGCACTAAGCAGTTCATGTCAGCCAGAATCCTGGGTGTGAATGTGGAGGGTGGGAGCACAAAATTCCCCAGGCAAACCGATGCATTTCATTCCCATGTCATCATCTCCCTAACATCTTGCAGATCAACATATTAAGCCAGTGTGTCAGATATTGTCTAGAGTACCACAGAATAGTCATCATCGGTGTGACTGCTGCCGCCACCCACCACTACACCTTTGGGTCCCTGGACTTGCCGCTCTCCTCCCTCGTCCTTCTCAATCTCCTGGCCATGGTGGGTCAGGAACATGAAGCCCATGACGATCATTCTACAGCAGATTAGCAGGAGCAGTCTGACCCCACCCCCCCCCCCCAGCCCCGCTTCTGCTGGCACAGCACCATCGTCCATTTGTAGCAGCTCTGGGGATGGAGCTGGCCCCACAAGCTCTGCAGCCAAAAGCCGGGGCTTCAGACCACTACCGTTGGAAGAGGGTGAAGTTATAGCGATGGATGCCGAGGAGCACCGAAGATGGCAAAATCCACTCTGAAGGTGAAGGTGGCCAGGAGCAAGCAGAGGAAGACACTGTCGGACTTGGGTCAATTGCTCCTAATGTCCTGCTGCAGAATAATCATTGTAGACTTCATGATCCTGGTCTGCTGTAGCTGAGAGATGGAGAAGGGCAAGGGATTAGAGGCAAGTCCAGGGCCCCAAAGGTGTGGCGGACACATCGATGATGACTATCATGTAAAATCCATTTAGAGAAGGGAAGGTTTTACGATACACCTTTGAATATCTGTGTCACTATTGACACAGATCCAATAGCCGACTTCTTTACCCATAATCCCACATGCATCCGGAACCACCCTGCGTTTCCCAGAGTGGTTCCAGCTGCATGGGGGATTATGGATAATGAAGATGGCCATTGCTCACCATGTATTTATGACAGGTGGCGTCATGGCAATAGTCATTCCGCTTGCAACAGCTCCAAAGGACACACCGAAGCGCTGCTCCACATAAAATCCTTTTAAGGCTTTTCTATCATAAGGTAAGTTAATCTTTTTCTCTGTGGATGAAGCCAGCCTTGAAGTGGAGGCCCTCTTTAAAAACACCTTTAGATATGACATTGCAAAGTGCAACACCTCACAACAGTTGGCATTTTTACACAAAAACTTTGGAATTATTAAAACATTTTTTAACATACTTACCTCAGTATGTCCTGATATGGTCGTTTACACAGGCACACTTAGAGCACTTTTACACAGCGGAGTTTGTCGGAGGGGGAATGTCATATTCACTAGGTCTGTTTCTTACAGAATGGCTGTGGTCATTTTACATAGCAGCCGCTCTGTAAAAATCTGCTGGGATTCCAGTGGAAAAATTATGGGATGGAATTTACATCATTAATTCCGTCTCTACATTTTTACACTGCCACTGGAGCAGAAATTTTCTGCTCTTCAATGACTGTGTAAAAGTGCCTTGTGATAAAAGTAAGGTGCTCATCTTTTTATAATCTTTGAAAAATGGTGCTCATAAGATAGTCTTCAGAGTTTATAGAGCTGAATCTGGATATTTGGCCAAAGATCAAAATAAAAGGCTATTGTTATCTATTGTACAAATGACTATTTAAATGCAAAAGTTCGTACTCTTTCTAGTTCAAAACATGGCTTATTATCACATACCTTGTCCATTATGTAAATGCTTCTCTTCATCCGCATCCTGCTTGGCTTTACTGTATTTTCTGCGCCTGCAGGATCAAGGAATGAATGAATGAATCATGAAGATTAATGACAATGGGGGAATTAAGAATTCAAGACCACCTGCTTAGCTGGGAATGCACTGCATCTCCCTGTTCAAACATTCGATTGTACCTTCTGCCCCATAATTATAGGTCTGAGTCTCCTTCTCCAGTCCCTACCTGCATGACTGTCACCTGCTGAACTTCGCCTAGGGTAAGACCCTGCTGTGTATCATTAACCACTGAGAAAGCTGGAGAACTCATTAGCCAGTCATTGAGCAAGGGAAATGAATGCTAATAGCCAGTTGCAGACTTAGAAAATAAATTGACATTTAGAGATGGCTTTCCTAAAGAGAATAAGGAAGTCTTTGTAACGGTTTGAATTATATAATTAGAAAGGTTTATGTGGAATGACAGGGCACGGGCAGAGAGTGCTTTTATAAGCAGCAGGGGTCAAAGGGGCTAGCAGGTTGTAGGTGAGACAGAGGGGGCATTCTCTGCAGGCTACCACAGCACAAAACAGCATTAACATGGAATTTGTGGATTCATTCAATGTGGCAAAACATATGGAGCCTCAAACTCTAATGCTTCATTGCTAGTTCCATTATTATGCAGAAAAGAAAAGATAATGAACATTCTTTACATTAACAATGGGTAAACATTTCACTGTTAATATTGTCAAACCTCACTTTAAATCAACCCTGCCAAAACAACAAAAAAGAAGCAAACCTTGATTTACCTATTGCTTTGAATTTGAAGAACGCTGATGAAAGATTAATTACTGGGATTATTTCATGACAAATAATTGACCAAGATTCAGTGAAAGGAATGAAGCTGAAAGAAAACCCTACCAGAAAAATCTTTTGAATTAAATATCATTTGGGAAGTAATCGACACAAATTGTCCATTTTTATATCCATATAAATGTGATATATTTAAAATATTTGAATCTGTTACTTTGAAATTTAGCTTAACAAATGTTACTCAGTAAGATGTCTCTCCTCTTACCTGTGACACATTATCCATAGGTGTCAAATGTCTTATGACATTACAATCTAAGAAAACATATTATTTTTTTAAAAACTCCTTTTCACTGCGAATCAGCATATTTTGGCAGTGTGATAAGCACAAAGGTAAAAATAGAGAATATTACCAGAATTCTCAGATTTATTGCCAGAGACATCACATACAACCCTGAGATTCTTTTTCTGAAGGCACAGCAGAATTACCACTAAAGGGTAGACCAGAAAAAACTGTACACAGCGTGTACATGTAAACAAATAAAGAACTGTAAACAGATAACAAATGTAAACAAACTGATTGGGCAATACAGAGAGGATAAAAAAAGAAAATCAATTCATGAGCCTCTGATTGAGAACGTGCACTCTCATAGCCTTCCCACCACAAAGAACATCTACAGGGAGCACTGCTGTCAGAGTGCACCACTGATCATCAAGGATTCACATCACCCAGCACACGCTCTGTTCTTGCTGCCACAAGACTCGCACTACCAGGTTCAGGAGCAGGTACTACCCCTCCACCATTAGACTCATCAACAACAAACTCAATATAGGGAATTATTTAAGGACTCTTACTTTTGCACTTTATTGATTTTTTTCTCTCTGTATTGCAGTTTGTTTACATTTCTTTATTTGTTTACATGTATACGGTGAGTCCAGTTTTTTTTTGCACTACTAATAAGTTGTAATTCTGCCTCGCCCGTAGGAAAAAGCATCTCAGGATCATTTGTGATGTTATAAATGTACTATGACAATAAACCTGAAATCTAATCTAAATCTAGATGCATAACTTCTTTTGAAGCTAGTTTTAATTCAAATAAGGCAGACTTTAATAATTCAGAGATAGGCTGCAAACGGTGTGATGGTGGTAAAAACACCGAAATGCTGGAGGAACTCAGCTGGTCTGTTCAACATCTATAGGAGACAAATCTGCCAACATTTTGAGCCTGAGCCCTTCTTCAAGGAAAAATCAGAAAAGGTGGAAGCAGGACATATCCAGACAATAACAATGGGGGACGAATCCAGATCAACAAAATGTGTTAATTGGATGAAATAAGGGACTAGGTGGAATTTATCATATCTGTGCAAAAGGAAAGAGGGGCATGGAGAGACAATGGCAGGGGGGGGGGGGGGGGTGGTGGAAAGCCAGAGGTCAATATTAATGCCATCCAGTTGGAAGATGAGGTGTCGTTCCTCCAATTTACAGGTGCTGCCAGACATGTGGGATGGAGAATTGAAATGGGTGGCCACTTGGAGATCCACACTATTGCGGCGAACAGAGCCAAGGTGCTCAATGAAGCAATCTCCAAGTCTGCGTCCAGTCTCTCCAATGTAGAGGGGACCACAGCAGGAGCCCTAGATGCAGTAGGTGACGAGTGAAGATTCACAAGTGAAATGTTGCTTCACTTGGAAGGACTGTTTGGGGCTGTGAATGATGGAAGAGGTGTGGGTGCAAGAGGAGCATTTCCTGCAATCACAAGGATATGTCCCAAGTAAATGTTTGGTGGGGAGGGAGGAATGGACAAGGGAGTCACGGAGGGAGCAGTCCCTGTGGAAAATGGAGAGGGGAATATATGTCAAGTAGTAGGATCACGTAGTAGGTGGTGGAAATGGAGGAGGAGGATGTGTTGGATGTGGAAGCTGGTAGGGTGGTAGATGAGGACAAGAGGAATCCTGTTCTTGTTGCGTGTGGGGGCAGAGGGGGCCAGGGCAGATGTGCAGATGTTGGCGGATTTGTGGGTGAGTGCAGAATTGATGATGGTAGAGGCAACGCTACTTTGTTTGAAGAAAGAATACATCTCTGATAATCTGGCAATGGAAGTCTTCATCCTGGGTGCAGATGGGATGGAAGAATTGAGAGAATGGAACAGAATCCTTACAGGGCACAGGGTGGGAAGAGAAGTAGTTGAGGTAGCTGTGCGAGTTGGTGGGATTATAGAAGATGTCTGTCGAGAGTTTGTCTCCAGAGATGGAGACGGAGAGTGATTGAGGAAAGGGAGAGTGTTGCTAAAGATGAAGCAAGGGAATTTGAGGTTGGGATGGAAGTTGGCAGCAAATGGATGAAGTCAACAAGCTCATCAAGGGTACATGAGGCAACATCAAAGTAATCATCAATGTAGCGGAGAAAGGGAACTGGTTAGTTCTATTGTCCATAAAGAAATGAAGGGCTTTGAGGCCTTCAGTATGGATTGGAGGTGTATGGGGAATGGATGTCCATGGTAAATATGAGGTGATCGAGTTCAGGGAACTGGAAGTTGTTGAAGTGATGGAGGGTGAGTGAAGTGTTCAAGATGTAGGTAGGGAGGAACTTGACCGGGGGGGACAAAACAGAGTCATGGTAAGCGGAGACTAATTCAGGGCAGGAACACTCGGACATGATGGGTCTGCTGGGACAATTGGGTTTGTGGATCTTGGGCAGGAGGTAGAAATTGGTGGAACGGGGTTAGGAAACAATAAAATTGGAAGCTGTGCTGGGTGGTGACCGGAAGTGATGAGTTCAGAGATGCAGTGGTTTGATGAGTTCACTCATCTTGATGTTGAGCATTTCACAACTAAACGTTTAATAGAAAACAGTGGTCAACATTTGGATAAACAGAAGAAATCAAAGCTGGAGTAGATCATTCAATCACTCTTTTTTCTACCTTCAAGGACATTTTCTGCCTCCAGTCATCAGACTATTGAATATACCTCTCATTTATAAAATGATATTGCCATTGTAGAGATTCAATTGAACCCTTTCTCTGTAACACTGTATTCTGCAATTTTGCTTTATGGAATTCAGGAATGGCATGTTCAAAGGAACAAGATTTGGGTCCCTTGAAATGTTGAGAGATGAAGTAAATTTAGTCAAGAAGTAAAATGAAGCAAAAGTAAGGCTTAGGAATCTTAAGCCAGATAGGGTATGTGAGGAATATAATGTAAGCAGGGGGGGGGGTGGGGTTTAAAAAAGGCAAACAGGGAACAAAGAGGGCCAAAAGGAGCCATGAAATATCCTTGGTGAGTATGATTAAGGAAAAGCATTATGATCACAGTTCCCCATAAAGCCTCTTTCTTTGTCATCAACTGCACTAAAAGGGCAAGTTTAGTTTAGGCGGCTGCTGCTCAATAGTTTGCTTAGTGCCAAAATCAACATATTAACAAATAAATCTGAACTCCATTTATCTGTTTTGGCAATTGCTTTTTTTAACATTTGGAAGCCACAACAGTACAAATTACTGATTGACATGCTCATCTGAAGTGTTTGCCAATCAGTCCCACTTCACTGCTCTAGCCTGAAAAATGTTCACCTTCAGGTATTGACCATTTTCTTCTTAAAGTTGCTATATTATTTGACACATTTCCCTCTAATTATATTTGCACGTAATTATAATTCTTTCCTTTGGCAATTACCATATTTTTGCGCGTATGACATGGGCGTTATTTGCATTTTTTTTTTTACACACCAGGTAACCCACTGCACATTATATGCATGTGCACACTATACAAGTTTATTTTTCACATGTTAATATAAAATTGAACTTATTTGTGCAGCAACGGTTTCTAAATTAAAATTTATTTTTTATCACTTGAATGGAAAAAAAGTTTTGTAATAAATGATTTTATTTACAAAAGACAGGCATGGAAAAGTAGGAGTGGCAATAAAAGCATGCACAATTGATAGGGGGCATGGGAAAGACTAGCAATAAACAACACGCACAACTTATAGCGAAGTGGGAAAGTAATAGCAGCAATGAAACACATGCATACAATTTGCAGATGAACGTGGGAAATCATAGTGGGATTAATGGACTGGGTGTGAACGAAATGGCAAAATGCTAAATTTTGATCTTGACAGTCTCAGGAATATCTCTTTAGCTTGAGTGCCATGGTATTCTGAGAAACAGTACATGCTGGCTAGGGCACTGAACTTTATCGATGTTAATAGCCAAAACCCATCCTGAGGGAGGAGATTGACATGTCAAGTGCCTCTACCAGATATAATGGGTGATTGACACCTCTGGGGGAAATTGAACAGATTGCAAATCATGGGAGATTAACTATGGTAGATGGTGGGACAATGGAAACTGTATTGTTTCATGTCCCAAGTAAATACAAATTGCTTGTGAGTTATAATGTAGCATTCTACACCCACGTGGTATAAGCACATGCACACTACACGAGAATTTTTTTTTACAGTTTAAGATTTTATGCGCACTATATGAGTGCATGCGTTATGAGAGTAAAAATACGGTACTTTAAATCCTTATTTCAATGTCCCTCCTGATTTCAGTACAAATATATTTAACCTTTTCTGTATGAAGAAAAGTGCTTTAATTCTTTGTTCTCTGTCAAAAGAGGGTAAATTAAAATCATAAATTGAAAGTTTTGGTACTACTGCATCTCTTACTCCCTAATTTCCCTAGTTTGTGACAGCACATTGAGGTGTTACCTGGCAATTAAATTTCATTTCACCTAGTCAGAATAATATGTAAACAAATTAAAAGCATGTCTGGTTCAAGATCCCTCCTAACTAGACTGAAACCAGACATCGGAAGCCAGTTCATATCTGGTTTCAGGCTAGTTAAAATAGCAGGGACCAAGAGTGGTGCACAAACTAAAATAGCACTTCCCAATGACATAATCATGATGAATAGTCCATTTTAACTTCAAACAAAAGCCAGCCAGAGGTGCGATAAAAATGGTGCCCAGATAAGGCCATACTGCTATCACTAACTAGACATTTAAAGGATTAATGCACAAGACCATTAAGGTTTATTTATCACTTACATTTCTTCTACAAATCGCAATGAACTATCCATTGCTGGGCTTGATTTTCTAACACAAAGCAGAGACCAAATAGATCCCCGTTTGATCTATGTAGTCTACTTTAACACATCATAATGTCTAGAAATTAGTAAAAAGATGTGTGAGAATGACTGGGGCAAACTGCACTGAGAAATTTTCATCTGAAATGCCAGACATGTTTTGGATAGGTAATCAGGGGGCAACCATTTTATGGTGAAGGTTGGTTTTGGTTAGACAGCCCCTTTCACACTCCCAAACAAAGTGGGTTGAACCAGCCAATTTAGTGGTTCCATAACGGGAAATCTGATGGTGTGAAATGTCCCATCCGGGCAGGGTGCGTAAAAATCAACCGGCCTCTGACTCTTGATGGGGGGGGGGGCAGTATCAGAGCCCAGCCAAGTTAATTAATTAATCACGCTGCAAGTACCATTAGTGGCGTTAGTGTCTGCATGCGTGCATCAGTCTGGTAGTATTATAAGTAGTCTTGAGATGATTTAAAGCACAGGTACACGCTCACAGCTCCACTGGCCACCCTGTGAAATATAACTGCACGGTAATATTTCACAAGGCGGCCAGCGGGGCTGTCAGCTATCAGCGTGTACCTGTGCTTTAAATGATCACAAGATTACTTATAATACCTAATGCAATGTAATGCTGCCCACTACAGTTGATTTCCCCAAGGTTTTTTAATACATTGAGTGCTTATGTCTTACTAAATTGTGTGTGTGTTTTTTCCCTACTCTCTTTATACAGTATGTCCTTTATTCCTGCTACAATTTCACTGCCCTGCGAGTAGGTAATACGTCACTTGTGATGTCACCGCTGGAGGTTCCCCACTCTCAACCCCCCCCCCAGATCCAAGAGATTCAGGTTAACCAGGTAAATCATGGTGCAGTGTTAATGGCTTACCAGGTACTACATGCCTGGTAAGTTTACCCACTTCCTAGAAGAGTTGGAGGTGTGAAAAGAGCTATTGGTGATCAAAAGGTACCATAAATATGTGGCAGAAGGCAGACAAGAGTAAGGAGTGGGAGTAAGGGATGTTGGTGACAGGAGGCCCAAAGGTGAGCTTGTCTTGAGTTATTTAATCTCCCCTTACCATCATGCAACCTTATTTTAAGTGAAAGAAAAGCAATCCTCATAGGCCTACATTTATACAAGTAGCTTACAGACATCAAAGTCTATTTGTGGGCACGAAAAGTTGCAGAAGGGGAGTGCACATACTACTTGGTATCCCAGCAGAAAACTTCCATGGCTGAACATCCAAAATGAAAATTATGAATTTGGGTACCCACATAAATTTAATTATTCCTTTGAAATGGGATTGTACAATGCATAAAAGAATGGGATTAATTTCTAGATCTGTGTAGTTTACATTTTCAGATTTATTGTCGCCACATACAACCCTGAGATTCTTTTTCCCATAAACAAATAAAGAACAGTAAAGAAATAATGAATGTAAAAACTGCAATACAGAGAGAATTTAAAAAAAAAAAATCAATAAAGTGCATAAGAAAGAATTCTTAAATGTGTCCCTGATTGAGTTTGTTGTTGAGGAGTCTGATGTTGGAAGGGCAGCAGCTGTTCCTGAACCTGGTGGCATGAGTCTTGTGGCAGCAGGGCTAAAATTGCAGGGGTATTGGTGTCCCCATACCAGGCCATGATGTAGCTGATCAGCTCTCTTTCCACCACATATCTGTAGAACTTTGCTAGGCCAGGGTTTTGGATGTCATACAAAACCAAGACGATTGATTTAGATTTAGTTACTAGCTTTAAAAAGCAAGGAAAAAATATAGCTCCATGGTTAAATTTAGACATACAGCACAGTAACAGGTCCTTGTTACTCATGAACCTGTGCCCCCCCAAACACACCAAATAACCTACAACCCCCGGATAAAACCAGAGCACCCAGAGGAAACTCATGCAGGTACGTGAAGAACATGCAAACTCCTTACAGACAGCACTGGATTCAAATTCAAGTCACTGGCACCATTTTCTGTATGATGTCCTCAATTAATCATTTTTAAAAAAACTTTCCTGCCTCTAATCAGAAAACATGAGAAATTCACGTACATTGTTTCACATAATGATATAATTATGGGTTTTTTTTCAGGAAAAAACAAGTTATGTGCAAATTACATGCTCCCCTATCACATTCTTTTGAAATCCTAATGCTGAATTAATTCTGTAAATGAACCCGCAAATTTTCAGTCCATTAAGTACAGAAGAACTAATGAAAAAAAATTAGAACTGAGTTCAAAAAATGATCCTCCCGTTTAGCTTCATCAAAATCTGTGCAATGCCAGAGAACTGGACACTTGGTTGTATTTTTTTTTAAATGAAAGTAGTTCCACAGCATCCCTGTCCAATGCTGTTATTTATTCCACTGTTGGCTTGGTCCATAGCCCTGCAAACAATCCCCATTTGTTCTTTTTCCATTTTACTGCAGATTAACACAGCTGTCAATTTTGAGGTTTGGACAGATTAGCTGGCTTGCCAGTAAGTGAACAATGGTGAAGTACTCTAAATAAAAAGCAATCTTTAAAAGGCAAGGAGCAGAATTCAATTGATTTCTATTCTTGATTTATTGCAATCCACAAGCATGGCAGTTATCACCAGATTTATGGCTCGTTTGCAGTAATATAAACAGTACTTCACCTTTGAACACATGATTGCTCCCAACATGGCAAATATGCCCTTGACTGGTTACCCCTCCAGTTATCTTCGAACAATTTTTTTCTCTGATGCAAAGAAATCAATGAGGCTAAAGGGTGACATTTCATTTGCTAAGGGTGATCCATTGAGACTCAATCACCAGATTCTTTTTATGAAAGGCAGAAAATGTACCATCTTCCCCACTCAATGAATCTCAATGTTCTTAGGTTGTGAGTCAAAATTAGAATTCCACTGAATAGTACCATCAATCCTGTCTTAAATAATAAACCCATCAAAATAACTGGATATGATATTAAACTACCATGCTTGTCATTTCCATGTCATATTAGAATAATTTTTCATAAGGACACAATCACTAAATTATACCATCTTTTACTTTTTGCTTTTGTTCTCGGAAACAGCTTCAGGTTAAAATGCCTCCATAAAATTATTATTCATCATACCTTACTCAAAATGTAACCTGACAGATATTTCAAGGTTACAAATTAGAGTTGCAGCTTGGCAAAAAAAAAATGCCAGTGGCCTGAAGAGTATTTTGAAAATTTTATGCGATTTTGACAGAATATACGTTCGCAGGTTAAGGTACTATTTTTATGGGGAAAATAAGACCAAGGGAAAAATGAAATATTGAACAACTACTAAAGTCTTAATCTTCAGAAGATTTTTTTTTTCTTTTTGCAATATTTGGAACTATCAGATAAATTGGTTTTGCTTTTCAATTTTCTTCAATCTCACTGGAAGTGTAATTTTATTGTACCCCCTGGCTTTAGCCCAATCTCCAATACCATTGATCTTCATTCCAAAGGAACAGAATTCTGGTGGGTTTTAGAACATGCTGGTGTTTTGCTAGTTTCCATTTTGTGGGCCATTATGGCCTGGATTCATTCAAGTTTCTTGGAATCAGCCATGATCAATCTTAAATCAAGGCACCTTTTATCATCAGGTGGCTTATAGCTAAATATAATCTAAGTACTGAGGTTTATACAGGTTTGCTTTCCAATCAAGATCATTATGAGCAATCCTCCGAGTGATATCATTTGGGACCAATTTTAATGTCACCAAAGTCAGCAAACCATTCATCTTCTTCCCATCTTGTGTCAACTCCCTAAAAAACCGAGTTCAAGCAGAGTTGGTGAGCTCAGATGAAATTAGAAAGGCCTATGACAGCCGTCAATCAGGTCTGCTGCAGAAGTTGATGAATCTTTCATTCCAAATTCTGCTTTCAAAGGAAGAACTAACCTGTTTTAAAAGACCCTTGAGAATGAGTTCAGTGATTGCAAGGTTTACGGGGAAAGAAACCTCCTGCTGATTTCGTACTACTACGCTCCCTCAAGTGAAATATAGGATTTGGAAGAAGTGTTCAGTTTAGCAAGGATATAGAATGTGCTCAGGTATATCAATATCCATGGATTAAGCAATCCGAGTCTTGAAGGACAGGATAACAGTCTGGAATGATGGTAGCAGAAAGAGAAAAATTAGGACTAAACCTTCCTGAGATTATCAAGAAAAGTATCTGTCCATGAGAATAATGATAAAATTAATTACTTTATGGCATTGGAAATACTGTCAAGTGACAATCACTAACTGTCATTCAATTTGAGTACTGCCTGGGCCACTGGGACCTCGTTTTGTATCAACACAAAGATGGACAAAAGAGTTGAATTTAGACATTAGGCAAAGGTAGCTGCTCTTGATATTAAGGCAGGATATTAAGGCAGGTTAGGTAACATCTGCAGAAAGATCAACACCATTAATACCGTCAACAAGCTTTCATCAGACCTGGGAAAGTAAGAAAGTAAATTAGTTTTAAATTGCAGAGACTGGGTGAGGGATGGACAAGGACAAAAGGATATCTATGACAGGGTGGAGCCAGAGATGCTGAGGTGATTCCAATTTTCACAGAGCTGTCTTAATAGATTCATTAGTTAGAGAGTGAGAGAGAGGAAATAAAAAAAATTGACATATTAAAGCTGTGAAATACAGGTCAGAGCTGCTCTTGAAACCCAAAAGGAGAATACCAGAAATGGCATGCAGATCACAGTCTGCAGAGAAAGAAAAGCCAAATTAAATTTACCACGATTAACCTAGAGAAGAATGGCCTGGTTCTGATAAAAACAAATAAAGTAATTATTAAAACTATTGAAGATATTGAGTCTCAAAGGCTGCAACGTGCCTAGCTAGAAGAAGCGTTTACGAAGGTCCTGAGAGTGGGAAGAACATTTAGAGTGAAAAGCGACTAGAAGTTCAGAATTTCCTAATCTGACAGAAATGTTTTCCAAAAGAGATACCCAATTTGCATTTGGCTTTTCTAATGTAAAGATGACTACATTGTGAGCACCGAGGTGAACTGCTGCTTCAAATGGAAAGACTGTTAGTCTCTAAGTGATGGGAAGGGGTGGAAGGACAGGTGCTGCATAGATCAGGAACTCACAAAGGGATTGGTTATTTTAGAATGCTGAAAAGAGAGGATAATAAATGTTCAGCAATGGAATATTATTATAGGTGACATACAATGTGAACATAGAGGCTCGTAGAGGAGATAAGAAACAGCTATTCTATCTTTGTTCTACTTGTTCTAGGGATGAGAGCAGAGAGACAAGTATTAGATGGGAAATGGTCAAAGACTGTCTCTTGTGGTTAAGGTAAAAGGAAGGCAGTAGTGTGGAAATGATCATCAGAAAAGTTGGGAATGGGAAAAGAAATCTCTGTAAAAGGTGCAACCAAATCTTGCACAAAAATGGATGGTTGGAGCTATTGAAAGCTAGCCATTTTAGTTCTAGGGCACTACCGTAGGTTTTCCTCAGGGTGAATTTCACCAGTTGTTTCATCAATAACTAACCTTGGCCATACCAGATGTATGGGTAATCAAAACTAGTTTGGCAGTATTCGATTTTGCTCACAAGTCCTGTTTTAGAACAGTCCATTTGCCTGCAACATTTAGGCTTGTCTGATAAGTCACATTAGTGACAGGCAATGACTGTATTCAACTACCTGTCCACAATTTCAAAGATGCTACAATTGCTGAATTTGTCACTGAGAGCCCACACTCAGAAGATGAGCTGAATAAATACTGAGTGGAACAGTGGCAAATGTCGCAGCTCTTGATTCCTCATTGTTCTTTGTGGACGATAGAAAGACAGACCGTCAGAAGTGCTATGGAATGAATTCTTCTTTGGGCTTGGCTTTGCGGACGAAGATTTATGGAGGGGTAATGAATATGTTTCCAATATCTTTCAAGTGGTTGGAGATTTTCCATGACAAATTATTCCACTCTATTCACTAATTTAAATAACCCAATTTTTTCACCACTTGTGCACCTTAGCTGTGATGTGCAACATCAATAAGATGAATTGTATAAAACCATCAACATCACTACGTCAGTTCTCCACCTTGATGAGTACAAAGAAATGCCAAAGCAGCATCCGGATTTGGAAGTTGGCAATAATCCATTGATTGTCACTGATTCTATATCCTGGAACTCTCTACATCAACACATGGAGTACACTCACCACAAGGTGTTCATCAGTTCAATAAGTCAATTCACCACTAACTGCTTAAGGGAAATTACAGCTGGACAAAAACTGCTGGCCTTCCTTAAAAAAAAGTTCACAGCGTATGTACAAAAAAAATAAAGTCAGTGGATATGCCTTTCATTTCAATTGAAAATTACCTTGTACCTGTTGCTTTTGTACCTGGTGATGCAAAGAAAATCAAGTCTTACCTCCTACTAATAACAAAGGCCGAGATTAGTATCACAAGAAGAACTGCACTTCCAGCCACGGACACCAGCAAAACTGTGGGGCTCGCACCATCTCCAATGATAGCTGACGGAGCTGAAAAGGAACAGAATATTTACATTAGTTTTCTAATCAATAATACAAAACTTTGTTACAAAAAAACATCGCTTTAATATACAAGGGAGCATCGGAAAGATGGTTGAATTTAATCAAAAGTTTAATGCGGTTCAGTTGAGAAGAGCATGACCACATGTGCCGGAGTTAAATGTGGATCTTTATTGAACTCAGCTTGGCTCAGTCAGGGTAATGATGGAGTGCAGCTAATGACAGATATCCAAGTTGGAAAGTGCAAAGTGCCTTGTTGGTTGAAGGGCAGTTTTAGCTTTTGCTGTGATGCTGTTATTTTTGAATAGCTTGTTGGCAACTCAGTGTCACACATGAGGGTCACATATAACTAAAGGGACAGAGGCTGTTTATTTACAGACAAATGATGCTCATAGATGTGAATTCAACATAGTTCAATACAACAGGCAATGCAAGTTGAAAAAAAATCAATGGGAAGAGCATTGACTGAAACAATATCTGCATTGATTAATACCTGAGTTTGTTATAAACTGAAATGGAGCACTGAACTCGCCATATCCTGCAGCTGTTCGCGCACGAACATGAAACATGTAGGCTGTTAAAGGGTTCAAGCCCTTGATTTCTGTATTCCTTGAGAGAGTTTTAACAATTCTGTAGCTGCGTTCATTCTGATCCTGTGCAAGCAGATACATCATAAATGTTGTTAGAAATGAACCAGTTAGAAAATAAATTGGCACACCAGAATAAAACAAATTAATTCAGAATAGACTCTTATTTATGAAGAATGGGAACACTATAAAACAAATTCATTGACACTATCTTTTTGTTCACAGTAGAATTGCAAGTGGTTGAGAGATTAGATTATTAAGCAATTACTGTGCAAACTTCATATTTATTAACCTATAGGTCTTTCTTGCCTTGAGGATAAGCAGAAAGAAAAAATATACAGTAAAACTCCGATGATCCAAAATGGTCGGGACTTATGTTGGATAAGCATTTTTTTTTTGGAAAACTGGTCATTTTTTAAAAACAGCCCCATAGCAACAGCAAATTACTTGTATGAATTTTGAACAATTAAAAAAAGGGAAGGCCTTTTAAGCATTAAAATAATGTTTAATTCTCACCCAAAAAATGCTGGCCGCAGACGATCACCGACACATCCCAACTGCCAATCCCCAACACGAACCCACTGCTGTCACTGATCCCCATGTCGACGTGCTCCTGCCTCTCCGGTCACCAGAGCTCCCGATCCCAACTCCGAATCCTCCCCTAGGCCTAGATCACATGCACACTGGCGAATCTGGGGTGCGTGTGTGGTAGTAGGCCGAGGTGACAGTTCAGGGTCGGGGTCGGAAGCTCCGCTGTACTGAGGAGAAAGGGAGGGAAGGAAGGGGAGAGGAGGGAGGGAAGAGGTGAGGTAGGGGGAGGAGATGCCACTGAACCCGTGGTCCTGCTCCTGCCCAGGAGGCTGGTCTCCTTGATGACACCGGAACAATAGATTTTTTTCAACTGCTTGTGGCTGGGAGACAGCGGCACACAGTTTGAGAGGGAGAGTTGGAGAGAAAAGCCAATAAGGGAAGGTAAAAAAAAAAATGGAAAGCAAGAGGGGAAGGAGTTACCTGAAACAAGGACAATTGTCATTCTAATTTCACATCAAGTGAATTTTTTTCAACCTGTGAGGTCAGTTCAGCTCCCAAAAAAATTGGATAAATAAGGATTTTTGATTTGTTTGGGATATCCTCATTTATCCAAAATTTTTTTTAAAAATTGGATAAATGAGGAATTCAGAGAATCTGATTTTAGATAATCAGAGTTATTCTGTACAAGTAACAGCATTATCTGAAGGATTTGGTGAGGATCAAAAAATCTGTGATATTCCAGGTTTTCATTATTGTCAACAGATGTTGATCACTAACCTTTTCATAGTATTTGATCTCATATTCTAGTATTACACCATTTGGTCTCTCAGGTTCTGGCCAGACCAAAGTCACACCATGTCTTGTTATCTCCTTAGCTTGAATTATGCCAACAGAAGACGGAGCTGAGTGAAATAAATGCACCAGTTTACATGTCAAAATTAATTCACTTGCTGAATAAGACCATTCAAGTACAAATACACTTCTCCATGCATTGAGGGAGCATTCTTAAATGATCTTCAGTGAAATGCAATATCTTGTTGATCTGGGATTTTCCAAATCAGCTGCATTCTTGTTAATTTTTTTTTAAACTTAATTTTAAATTTAGACATGCAGCATGGTAACAGGCCCTCTCAATCCATGAGCCCTAGCCACCCAATTAACCTACAACGGTGGATTGTTTTGAATGGTAGGAGGGAACCGGAAAGCGCGGAGGAAACCCATGCACGCACGGGAGAACATACAAACTCCCTACAAACATCACTGGATTCGAACCTCGGTCGCTCATGCTGCAACACTGTGGCGCTAACTGCTACGTTAAACGTGCCACTCTTTTATATTCTGATTTGTCTTTTCCCAAATATACTAGTGATCTATGAACTTTTGCAGATTTTTAACCTAGTTTTAGGGACTTCAAAAATAGGAAAGTGATCTTTAAAAGGAACACATGAGCAAAATGTGCTAAGTTTTCATTTTTAAGAATAGAGTCGCAAGGAAATCCATTTACAGGTCAATTGAAAACATGACCCTCTGTAGCCTGTGCAAATGATTTCATATTGATTGAAGATTGATTCCTGCTGTCACAAAAGGTCATCCCCTGCTGTTATTTGTCAATATCACTGAATGCAATGATTTAGTCAGATTAAATGGGAACAATGACGTTTGTCTCACTGAGCCAGTCTTTTTTTAATCAAAAGTGTGTTGCCATTGATTCCAATTACTATGACTTTAAAATTTCCAATTACTATGACTTAAAAGTCCAGCACCTCCAAATGGAACTAAAGAGACTGATTATCATAACTCAGCTGGTAATCCTCTTGTCTCAGAGCTGGAAAGTTGTGAGTTCAAGTCTCAGAGCTGGAACTTGAATTCAAAAATCAAAGATGACCCTCCATTCTTATACTGAGGGGGTGCTGCATGGCTCTGTCTTTTGCAGGAGCTGTACATACTGTGTCCCCTCTGGATCTCTCAGACTGACATAAAATATCCCAATGCACTATTTCATAGAAAAGAGAAATAATCTATAATATCCTGATCAATAATTATCAATCAAAATCAATTGAGTCAAGTTTTTTTTTAATGAAGTCAAATCCATTTCTGGGACCTTGCTCTGCACAAATGAATTGCTCCTTTTCAACCCTTACACAAATATTTAATTGGCTATAACTCACTTTTGAGCATGTCAAAAAGCTTTATATTCTTTTAGCAGTGAAACAAATAGGACATGCTTCTTAAAGAGAACAGTAATGAAAAATGGACAGCTGACTGAGCAATTAAGACTCATTATGAAAGCCAGCAACTTTTGTCACCTCTTTGCTCCAAGACAATATTTGTGGCAACACGATTCTATTTTTAAGTACAGTATTCCCCCCTTATCTGTGGGGGATATATTCCAAGACCCCCAGTGGATGCCTGAAACTGCAGATAGTACTGAACCTCGAACTCTATATACTTGAACACAAGCACTGTGATACCATGACAGTTGATCGGATAACTGAGATGGCTACTAAGCGAAGCTGGGGTCTACCGACTAGCCTATTGCTAGTTCTCCGTAGAGGATGTCCTTTGGCAGACTACCATCCTCGTACAATGGATGTGGTCCAGCCCGCGCGGCAGCAGAACTTCCATATTTGAACAGCCTGATGAGGCTAACTGCCAAAAAATGGTCCCTTGGTTAAGGAACCAAATGTTTCATTCCAGTCAAGAGTCAATAGCCAAAGAAAGGTTACAAAAACTTATCAAGGAATGTCATATCACGGTGAATATTTACCATAATATACAGAACATAACTTTTTTTTATTTCAACAGCTTTCCCCTGATGTTTGGAATCAGTATTGTTCTGAAATTAGGTTGTAAATTCATGAGCGATGTGGCTTTCACAGGGCAGAGAACATCCATATAATTAAATTCATATAGCCAGGAATTCAAGTCTGGATATTCAGAACTGTGGTAATGAACTGAATTCAACATGTACTAAGATCCAGTGAAAAGAACTGTTTTGCATGCAATTCAGATAAGTCCACCATGCTTTAATACAGCAGGCTACATTTTAGCCTCATTTCACATTACTCTGGAAATTCAAGCAAGTAAATCTTTGAATCATTGTTATTCCCAAATGTAATATCTGTGATAGGAGCAAACAGGGTGATGACATTTTCTGTGCAACATTCCTTTTACAGGGGACATCATAAACTAGGTTTGGACTGCTTCAGCTCAATCCACTGTATCCATTCCTCAGCACTGACCCCCTCTCAGCACTAACCCATCTGCACCTCAAAGCAGAACCAACCCAACCCTGACACCATGATCCCCTGAAGTCCCTAATCATCCCACCCACCGCATGATCGTCTACCAGTGGAGATATCAATTTGCATCTCCCACTACCACTTGTCTCATTGTCTGCCCAATCTTCAGTGTGATCCCTCTTCTACGTGACCTAAGATATAGGGCTCCAATGCTTTTCCCATCCACAAAGTATACCATGGGCCCCTGATGTCTCTCCCATTAACACCACAGTGACATCGCATGTTCCAAAACATCCCCCTTTAAACTTAACATTTAATTTTAAATACAGCACGGTAACAGGCTATTCTGGTCCATGAGTCCATGCCGCCCAATTTACACTCAATTAACCTACAGCCCCGACACATCTTAAATGGTGGGAGGAAACCGGAGCCCCCAGAGAAAACCCACACAGACACAGGGAGAACTACAAACTCCTTTCAGACAGCGCAGGCTTCGAACCCTGGTCCTGATCACTGGCGCTGTAAAGGCATTGCACTAACTGCTATGCCAACTGTGCCACCCCTTCTGCCACCATTGTTGCAAGAGCATGGACTCTCATTAAATCTCATCCATAATAGCAAACACACCATTGCCTCCGGTGTCATGTTTCACTCACATCACCACAGTGAGAGTACACCTATCCCAACCCTGTGCCACTGTACCATCAGGATAGAACCCAAGATTGGTCAGGTGAACCACTGGAGGTACCTTTCAATGAGCCACTCCTTCAGCTCAGCCAAGCATAGGAAGAATAAAATCATGCTATAATGTTTCAACTTTTAATTGAATGGCAGAAGATAGAGTTCCTTTCAATTATTGATAGAATTTTAAATAATATTTTATAAAGTATGAATGATATCCCTTGATAGAGAATTAATGGAACAAACATTAAATATATGGGGCTTCACAACATATACCCCTCTGTATTTAGCCAGAAATGAATACGTTCTAATGATCTCAATGACTTTGTAAGGTGTGCAGCAATGGCATGCAAGGCAGTTGGCCCTTTCAGGTGGACCCTCCACCTTGAGGGCAGCAGCAAGAGCGGATCTTAACTTGTGGACTCACCTTTCAGGTGGCAGCCCTAAAAGGTTGCTTGCAGTGTTGCCTGGACCATCTGAATGGGCCTATTCATATCCAGAGGCACGGCGACTGGTGCCGCAGCGCCACCCATCATAAACATGTGGCATAGCAATGGCAGTCTTCTCTACCCATAATCCCCCACACAAGTGGAACTGCTCCATGTTTCCCATAACAGTTCCAGCTGCATGGGAGATCATGGGTAGGAAAGTCTGCCATTGCTAGCCGCATTTTGAGCTGCAGAGAGTGGCCCCAGTGCAGGAGCAGCCAACCAGGCAGTGCAGCCTGCACCGACCATTCCCCGTTGACATCCCCTCTCCAGTGAGGTTGGCACCCCAGGAAGCCGCTTAGAGTGGCTGCACATTCAGGTGCATTGGCGGAGCCCGGCGCTCCGTTTATATCCCTCCCGGAGGAGGGTTAGCATCGGCACCTCTAGGTGCTTCTGCCACTTTCAGGTGACTATGTCTTTAGCCACAAGGGGGGGGAGATTATGTTGGGTGTTCAGGCCACCTGAAAGGGCCTAATAAGGATCCGTTTGACATTATTGGTCTCAGATATTTGAGAGGTTTTTTCATATTCTTAAATTAAAAAATACTTCTACTTAACAAAATATTGTTTTTTTCTGACAATTGAATCCATCAATGTGTGTGCTTTCTTCTGAATCTGGTAATGAAGACTTATGACCAGCCAAGAGAAACATGGACAGCATACATTTAGCTACAGCTAAGTATCCAAAGCAATCTGCTGGAAAGGAACTTGCAAGTGACAAGTTTTAAAGAAAAACTGCATTTTCCATATTATTTTGACTTTTCACAAGAGCCAAATTTTTTGTTAATTGATCTGTAAAACTAAAAGCAACACTTTTGCAGTGCCAGTGACTCAGGTTCGAATCCAGTGCTGACTAAAGTTTGTACGTTTACTCCAAGTGCTCCAATTTCCTCCTAATCTTCAAAACACATGGAGGTTGTAGGGAATTTGGGCAGCATGGGCTTGTGGGGTCGGAAAGGCCTGTTACCATGCTGCATGTCTAAATTCAAATAAAGTAGTAATATTTTTGTTGCTTAAAATCAAATTGCAAGCATCAATGTTTCCAATCTTTTCTGAAAAAGTAAGTAGTTACACTACATTATTATACAAACTAAGAGGTAAGGAGTTAACCTATTTCTGAACCTTTCCATCAAGAAGTACAGCTCATTGATCATTTTGCTGGAACTGCTGTTCTATTCCAGTAAATAGGTTTGGTTGAAATATGTCATCTGTACTTCTAATGTGTTATGGCTATCTTTAACAATTAAGCACATCCATTTGTGTTCTCAAATCAATCATGTCAAAACAAATCAACAAAAAATGAATTTGAGAACCTCCAGAGACATGGAAAGTATGGAATAATTTGGACTTTAACCATGAATGATCAGCACAAGGCTGGTATTAGCAATTTTCGTGTTTCTTGACCATTGATCCTGTGTGATGTCTTCCTCTGTATCTCATGTTAATTTTAGTATACACTATACATAATGCAGTGTCCACCTATAGCACTTTGTCATTACAGAGCTGCTACTGTTGATTACAGGACATGCAATAATAGGGAGATTGTAAATGGGTGAAGCTTGACCAAAATTTTCAGATGACAAAGCATGTGAACTCAATGTTATATCCAAATATTAATCGAACCAGTCATATTTGTCTGCTGCCTACAGTTATTTAATTAATTGATTCTTAAAATATAATTATACACATCTTGAGCAATGTCGTGTCATTGAATGTATATCATAGATCTTTGTGGCACGAATAAATGTACACTTACATTAAATAGGTTCAGTCGATGCTAAGCACACTGAACTCTGCACGACGCATACACCAGAACATAACAATCCAATGCATCAGCAGTACAGATCTTGAAAAATGTGAGTTCAGAATCTGCCACCCATACCAACATTACATAAAACTTCTGGAAATGTCCACATGATCATAGCAGGGAGTAGAAATTAATCTTGAGGGACAATATACAATTTCCAATAGATTAAAAACTAGTGTCAATATTATTGATGCAGGTGTAACTATTTAGCATTTTAGAGAGGTACAAGTTAGGATATTAAGTTTTACAGTCAGGAATTTAAAAAGATGAATGCAAGATTTATTTTTAATTTTGTTAGGGAACCATTTACTTAAGAGTCTGAAACTCAAGCTAGTATCTTGAAGTTTGACCACTTCAAACAACCATTTTTCATAGAAAATTGACTCTGTAATTTCCATTAGTGATTTCCTGTCACTCCTCCAATGCCTGATGCAGTCCTTGCCTGCACTAAATATTTAAAAATTACCAAGCAAGAATCAATCTATTAAGATCAAAAATAGGAAACAAGACAGACTCATCAGCCTGTTTACTTTATACGTCAAAATTACAGTGCAACTTCCACCAAGTAATTCAATACAAGTTGAAAATTAAAACTTGTTAAATATGGATTTAAATATGGTTGTCATGGATCATATCATTAAATAAGACAGAATTTACCCTTTTTTTAGGTAAAAAGATTGTTTAATTTAGTCTTATTTTTTTATCCAGAATTACTTTGAAATATATTATGAGAAATATATTAGACAATTACTATAATTGATAGAATTTAATGTCTTAAAATAAATATTGTTAAATAAACAAATATGGATAGGTTTTCAATTTACATTTATATTTAATTTGTGATAATGTACATGATATGACCTGTTTGTAATGTTAGAAGACTTTGTACATAGGATTTATATGTTAAAGTTAATAAAAATATTTTAAAAAGAAAAGAAAATTAAAACTCAGATTTTCATACATGTATTGTTCAAAACCATGCTTGTTTAAAAGGTATACATATTTTAGTTTGGGGTCATTGCTGGTAAGGACACTATTGCCTGTCCTTAATTGCCTTTTAGATGAACAACCTTTTAGACCATTGTTGTAGTTTGATAAAGATGCTCCCACAAAGCTATTGGGTAGATTTAGACCTGGTAATGACAAAGGAGTGGAAATATATGACCAAGTCAGGAATGGCAAGCAAGTTGAAAGGAACCTTCAGGTGGTGGTGGCCTCATGAATCTGATACCTCTATGCCATTTGCTTTAGAGGTTGTAATTTTGAAAAATGCTGTTGGAAAAGACCAACTGCCATGCTTTTTTGTCAGCTGCACACACTGTTGCCGCTGTCCACCAGTGGTGGAGTGAATGGATGGTGATCAAGGTGCCAGTAAAGTGGTCTTTTTTTTTTATTTTTGATAATATTTAACCTCTTTGGTATTGCAGGAACTGCATTTTTCCAGGCAGGTGCAAATTATTACATCAGACTTCTAATTTATATCTTTTTTAAAATTTTATTTATTCAAGGGATATGGACTTGATAGGTAAAACCAACATTGAATCATCCATCCCAAATATTGTAAGACAACTAACCATTCCTACTTCTTAAATATCAGCGCATGAGTATTTCTAACTATTTTATTAATGCAGTCTTTATGTAAGGCACAATTTTGTGCATTGTACTTCAAGAACCAGCTCTGAATTTGTGGTGTACTTAAGTTTGAAAAAAAATCCTGAATGTTTCTAGACTAAATATTCTAATTCAAAAATGAATGTTTTAATTCACTAAAATCTAAAGTATTTCTGACATTAGAACTGAAAATCTTACAATCATTTTTCAATTAAAAGTTCATAAATATGTTCTTTGACGGTATCATGAATCGTCATTGGGGCCTATAGCTTCTTAGCCTTTTGAATTAAAAGACATTCCTTCAATGCTTTGAGATAAACATTTCCCACATATTTTGGAAACTATTTGGATTCCTCTCCTTGGTATTTTAAGGATGGAGATTACTTACATTGTTAATTTGCCATTTTGTTGTATTTGAGGTTGCATGGACTTAAAAGGCGTTCGTGGGATAAAAAGCAGGCATAGCAAGAGGACATTTGAAAGTGAATTGTTACCTGGGTTTCCACAACTGCACCTCAAATTTACCAATTACTTAAAGCATGACTTTTTTTCTTACGCAGCTCATATTTTGCTCATCACTCCAATTATCTGGCAGCCCTAACGATTAAGATTAAACCTTCATGAACATCATAATGCACCAGTGCCATTTCAGCATATCTGCTCCAAGAGATTTTTTTTTTAAGAAAAATATGTAACGTGTTCCAAATATTGTTAATCATAGCAGTATGATGTAATTAACACAAAAACCTAAACGACCAACTTCTCGGAATACAGAGCTTCTGATTGATTTCTCATCACTCTAAACCTCTATGGGATATTGGAAAAATGTCTTTTATGTTGTTCAGTCTCAGGAAATGAGCAAGGCAGTTATTATGTAAAGTCACCATCTATGATCAGGTGCAGTTGCTCATTCAAAGTAGGATAGCAATCATAAAATTGGAATGTTTCCCGGCGGAATACTAACTCAAAGCTGGATCTGTTTTGGAACTCAGCCGATGAAATAACGGAACTGAAAATGAACAAAATCCGTTTGGCAGTTAGTTAATATTGCTTGCCGAAGATCCTAATGCAAGGACAGTAATTCGAGAAAAGAAACATTTAGTCATATAAAATAATGCTGAAAGTATGCCCAGTGTACTTGCAACTTCATTGATATTCTTCCTGGTCTTGCTCAGAGCATTTATGACTGCTTGCAAATATTTATTGAAATGTATTTTTTTAATATATGTATATGAAAAGGGACTTAAGTCAAAGCATTGTTAAAGCAAAATAATTTCATCATTACATCGCGGATAAAAAAAACAACTTTTATGAGTTATAAAGTTTAACAATTCAGTGTGGAAAGTTTGTGACCAGTTTCCCTTTTTAAAAAGTTCCTCCTTTTTATGCTGTCAGGAATGTTCTGTTGCAATATAAACTATGCACAGGTAAAGTGGTTGTAATCCAATGCTCCAGGGCCTGATACATTTCTGAAGGAATGCAGGATAGGAAGGGAAAGATAAAAGAATTTAGTCACGCAACTCTATAACCTCCTCTTTAATGATGGCCTGTTCACTTTGAGGAATGTGGATGCATTTTGCCTGAAACTATCTCACCATCTGTTTTGTTTGTAGTTAAAAGACATAAAGCCTTTTATGAGCAATAAAACTTCCATTAAACGGCAGGAAAACCAAGGTATTTGGGATGACCATGCAGTGAGATAAACTTGACAGTGAACTAATGGATGGTCTCCAGCCTGACCTGATGGAATTGTTGGGAAACTCAAAAGACCATCAACTACATTGAGCTAAAAGCCTCTTGTTTATTGTGTACTCAAAGTACATTTAGATTCTCCAGTGCAGCCAGACAATTGAAAGAAATTAGGAACAAAACTTGTTCAAAATATTTCCTGGTTTAAAATTCACTGAAGAGCCAGCCAGCTGAATTCTATTTGAGTATCTTCCTTGTGCGTGGTGCTTGATGTATAGGGTCAAACATATGCAGCAATAAAAAAACAATGAGATATAAATAAAGAGGAAAATGTATTTTGAAGAAGAGGAAAAGTAAAGAGAGGAGACTGATAATTTAATCAAAGGGCAATTTTTAAGGAAAGACTGAAGATGGAGAGAAGAAACTGGCTTAGGGAAAGTAGTACAAAGCATTGATCACAGAATACAGGGAGGGTACAGAATGAATATTGGCTGATAAATGCTGCTAGCTCCAACCATTGACAATGTTCCAAGCCATTCAGCAGCATTAAGAGGGAACCAAGATGGTCAGTGTACTTTGTTTTATTCTCACATTGGTTCTCTCTCTACTGCTCTAGGTGGTTGGGGCGGGGGGGGGGGGGGGGGGGGGGGTAACTTTTCCTTTGTGCAATACAAACCAGAAGAGGAAAATTTCATGTCTGAGTAGAGTTATGTGCTTATTGCTCAAGAGGCTGACTGCAAGTGGTTTCAGTTTTCCTCTGCTTGGAAGGCAGTGAATAAAATCTCTGCTTGTGACATTATCCCATAACATCTGCTAGAGAATAGCCTGCAAGGGCAGTGCTCAGCTTTGATGTCTAACCATCATCAATTTGTTTCATGACACTCACTGGCTGGCTTCTCACAGTTGAAGCAGACACTTGATTGAGATCCTTGTGGGATTTTAGCACCTAACATCTGCATCTCAGCATGAGTAACAGATTCCAGAACTGGTTTGGAGGTTATTGTAGGAATGACTTCATCAGCAGATCCACCTGTCATTATTGAACAGTGAAAACACAATGCTGGAGAAACTCAGCAGGTCAAACAGTATACTTCTAATATCAAAGATAAAGATACATCACCAACGTTTCAGGCTTGAGCCCTTCATCACGGTAGGAACAAAATGCAGTCAAGTGCCCGAACAAAGTGGCGGTGAGGGTGCAGGGGCACGAGCACAGTCCCACAAGCAAACAGGGGGAGGGTGAATGTCACTTTGAATGAAGAGTGAAGGGGGTGGAGAACTGGAGGATATAAGACAGAGGGATGGGGATGAGAGAGAGAACGGTGAGTAGGCTAGAAGAGACCGGAAATATTGATATCGTTCTCAATTCCTTCCCCATCCCTCTGTTTTCTTTCCTCCAGCTCTCCACCTCCCTTTCCTCTCCATTCAAAGAGACATCCACCCTCCCCCTGTTTGCTGGTGTGCCTTCCCTCCCTTATCCACCTATTATCTCTTGCCTGTGGAACAGTGCTCCTCTCCCAGCCCCTCCCTCCCACCACTTTGTCCGGGCACCAATCTATAAATATGATGAAAGGCTCAAGTCTAAAACATTGGTTATGTATCTTTAACTTTGCTATTTGACCAGATGAGTTTCTCCAGCATTGTGTTTTCACTTCAATCGCAGAGATATCAGGCTTTCATGTTTTACTATTGTTGACTAACATAGGATTTTCATCAAATGTTGATCATTTTTAATACTTAAAAGGCACTGGCACTCTTCAGCCAGCAATTCTGGAGACCACTATCTGCTAGAAGATTGCATAGCTCCGTGTGTTCCTGTCTTCTGTACCCAAAACAATGCATTGTGATCTACAAAACATGTAAGGAATCCTGAGCTCCAGCTCCAACACCAGACTCTCCCAATTCCTGGGGGAAGAGTTTAGTTATCTTGAACTGAGGGCCAGGATACACTTTTGCATTAGGGCTTCGATTGAGCCAGAGCTGGCATTTCTATCACAGACTCATTTGAATTGAGTTGCCAACATAGAGGGAAAATATGACTGGAGATAATATTAGTTCTCTTTCAGTAAATCAACAATTTCAATTGATTTTTGTCAATTAAATGTCACTTTAATGCTTTGAATGTTCGAAATAAGTTTTAATATTTGAGTTATTTTATCTTTTTCCCTTGTTCTTTGAATGTCTCTGAGGGTCCAAAATATTTAGACATTTGCAAAGGCTTTTCACGGAGTGGCGTCATATAGCTTAGATTCAACTTTATTGTCATTGTGCCTAGTACAGATACAAAGCCAATTAAATGCAATTAGCATCTAACCAGAAGTACAAACAATAGTGCTATTTACAAGTAACAGTGAATAAAAGCAGGTACTCGAGCAAACAAACAAGTATAAAAGTATTGACAGTACTGCTCAGTGCTATGATGATGAAAGGTTCAGTAGGGCCACAGATAAAGACAGGAAAGAAACTCTTCCTGAGCCTGCTGGTTCATGAGCAGAGGTTCCTGTACAACCTATCAGATGGAAGGAGATAATACTTTTCACCCCGCCCAGGCAGCGTTTCTGAAAGATGTTCTTAATGGTTGGCAATTGGTTGCCGATAATCCACTGGGCAGTTTTCACCACCCGCTGGAGAGCTTTACGGTCCAAAATGAGACAGTTGCCATGCCACACTGAGATGCTTTAAGTGAATATGCTCTCAAAAATCCATCAGTATCCTGGGATGGAGGTGAGCTTTCTTGCTGCTCTGCAGGAAATAAAGTTTGTTGATCAAGATGGAGGAATTCAGGGGCCAGGTGAGATCATCGGAAATGTGGACACCAAGGAATGTGAAGCTTGATGCACATTCCACTACAGCTCTATTAATGTAGATAGGGGCATGATTCTGGCTCCCAAATCACCTGATCTCCTTGGTCTTCTGGGTGTTAAGGGACAGGTTATTGTCGGCACATAGCCAGGTGCTGGACCTCGTCCCTATAGGGCATCTCATCATTCCCTCTGATCAGGTCAACCACCATGGTGTCATCAGTGAACTTGATTATGGAGTTAGATCCATGTACAGGAACACAGTCATAGGTGAAAAGGGAGTACAGAAGAGAGCTCAGCACACAGCCCTCAACTTTATTCAGGGTGAGAATAGAGGAGGAGAGGTTGTTCAACTTAACAGATTGGGGTCTGTTAGTTAGAAAGTCCAAGGTCCAAATGCAGAGGGATGAGCTGATACCAAGCTGGCAAAGTTTGGTGATCAGCTTGGAGGGAATCACAGTATTGAATGATGAACTAAAGTCAATGAACAGCATTCTGACATAAGAGTTGGGGCTGTCCAAGAGGGTCAGGACAGGGTGAGATGGCATCCTAAGTCGACTTGTTGGTGTGATAGGCAAATTGATGGGAGTCCAGGGTGGTGGGCAAACAGGATTTCAAATGCGATAGAACTAGCCTCTCAAAGCACATTGCAATTATGGGGGTGAGTGCAACTGGATGGAAGTCATTCAGGCACTTTTGTGGCAGTGGTGGTCACCTTGAAACTTGTGGGGACAACTGCCTGGGCCAAGGACAGATTGAAAATATCCGTAAAGAGCCCGGCCAACTGCCCTGCACAGATTCTGAACACACAGCCAGGTATACCACCCGGGCCATGCACCCTACTCAGGGTGGCCCACACGTCTGAAAGTGAGAGAGGCAGTTCACCAGGTGGAAGTTCCACTTTGAGGGTTACCTCCTTGTTCCCTCGATCAAAGTGAGCATAGAAGTAAACATGGGAACAGCCTGGGTTCCACCACCTGAGTCCCAATAGATTTAAAATTATAAGTGGGATTGACAAGGAAGACAATTGGAGCCTTCCCCCCCCCCCCCCCCCCCACCAGTCAGAGGGCATAGATATGAGGTGAGAGGGAAAAAGTTCAAATTAGATTTGTGAAGTGCTTTTTTAAAAAAATACACCAAATGGTGGATGCCAAGCAGTAGATATAATAATAGTGTTTAAGAGGCATTTCAAGCAGACACATGAAATAAAGATACAGACCAACTTGGTCAAAGGCTGTTTCCTTGTTGTACAGCACCATGACTTTCTAAGCTGAACAGTTCTATGCTGTAACATTTTGTTGTCACCAGCAGATTCAAATAAAAGATATCTGATCTCTATCGCCTATGGCAATCTGTTGACAGAACATTCAGAGCAAGTCCCAGTGTCTTGCTGCATGAAGCACTCTATATAAAGGAAGGGGATGAGTCAGCGTACAGGATGGAGATTGAAAACTTGGCTGAATGGTGAACCAACATCAACCTTGAACTTGCAGTCAATGTCACCAAAACTAAGGAGCTGATTGTGGACTTCAGAAAAGGAAAGCCAGAGGTATACAATCCAGTGATCATTGGGGGATTAGAGGTGGAAAGGATGAGCAATTTTAAGTTCTTGGAAGTCACTATCAAAATAAAACTGACTCAGACATCTCAAACAATGCAAATGCAGTAAATGCACATTACAGCTCAAATATTGCATCAGAATGAACTCTTTTCAAACCAGTGTCATCTGTTTAATTAAGAGGGTTCTGTTGAAGCAGTCTCTCTTTAATTGAATAAACAGCCATCATCTCATGCTCACTGATAAATGAACGTTGTTCCATCTCACCAATTAACTGATTGCACATTTTAACCATGTCATCAATGGGCTTTTTTTCACCTGTGCGCACAATGTCTCCGTCCTCATCACTACTCTCCTCATGCTGATAGGTATGTAACCCTATTTCAGCAATTTCCCCATCACTTAAGGAATGCACAATGGGTGCATCATTATCAATGTTCTGCACTTCTTCGATGCCAGCTGCCTCTAAAGTGTTTACATTTTCTGCTGCAATAAAGTTAGTGATCATACTCCTCTCATTACTGACATGAAAACCTTTAAAAGCTTCACCTTTAGGCTCATTTTCATTGAACTGTAGCGGCAGCTACACTGCTACTGAAAGAACACACAACCAGACAGGTTATTGCTGGCTGTTGGGCTGGACTTATAGTCCCAGCCCGGACTTGGCTGAGAACCGCGCTGGGGGTTCCCGACGTCACTCGGGCGTCATGTGGTCCCCCAATGCGAGCTTCTGAGCCCGGTGCTGAGAAGGGGAAATCCCCAACAGCGCCAGTTTGGCCAGCTGCCCCGCCGTGTGGATTACAAGCAGGGCCAATTCACCTGCCAAGTGGCATGCCGCCACACGCCCCCCCCCGCCCCCCCGCCCCCCCACAACCAGCGCCAATGTTCTTTTAGCTGGACGGCCTCACTTCTTGGGCTGGGCCACAATCACTGGTGGGGTCAAGGTGAGCTGGCTTCAGCCTGTCCACAGTAAACAGGTCCCACCTGCCGCTGATGTCCAGATTGAACATAGACCCTGAACACTGGACCACCCTGTACGGCCCCTCGTTAAGGTCTCTGCAGAGGTGCCACGGGTGGGCCCCACGAATAAATACGTACTCTGCAGTGTGCAGCTCACTGGGGATGCAAGATGGCCGTGTGCCATGTCTGGGCAGTGGTGGGGGTGTGAAGGAGTCCAAGTGGGCCCGGAGGTGGGAAAGTAGCTCGTGTGGCGACCGCTGGGGGTTGTGAGGCGCGTTGATGAACTCACCGGGCAATACCAGCGGTGCGACCTAAACCAGTTCAGCTGATGACACCTGCAGATCCTCCTTGGGCATGGAGCGGATGGCCAGGAGCACACAAGGCAGTTCGTCCACCCAGTTGGGACCGGTGAGTCGGGCCATAAGTGCTGACTTAAGGTGGCGGTGCAGACACTCGACCAGCCCATTGGCTTGCGGGTGATAAGCCGTATGCGGTGTAGCTCTATCCCCAACCTGTTTGCGAGCAGTCCCCAGAGCGCAGAGGTGAACTGGGCATCTCGATCACTGGTGAGGTGATTCAGAATGCCGAACCGGGCGACCCAAACATGCAACAGCGCTCGGGAGCAGGAGTCCGTGTGTCCGGCATCAGGATCGCCTCGGGCCAATGAGTGGTGTGGTCTACCAATGTGAACAGGTAATGGTTTCCCCGGGAAACTGATAAGGGCCTGACTATGTCCACGTGAATGTGGCTGAACTGTTCCAGGACGTGCTCAAACTCTTGCATGGGCACCCTGGTGTGCCTGTGCACCTTGGACATCTGGCAATGGGTGCATATTCTGGCCCAGCCCACAATCTTCTTCCACAGCCCATGCCAGACGAACCGCTCTGCCACCTTACGGACTGTGGACCTGATGGACGGGTGCGAAAGGTCGTGGATGTGATGGAAGACTCCAACACGAAGGAGAGGTGACGCTGCTGGCAGGCCGACCAGGGATCCTTTGCCATGACGAGCACCTGAGTGAACGGTTTATGGTCAATGAAGATGGTAAAAGTCCTCCCCTCCAAGAAATAGCGGAAATGCCGCACCGCCAGGTACATGCCCAGTAACTCACGGTCGAAGCCGCTATACGCACTCTATTGGGCGGAAAAGCCGGCTGAAGAATGCCAGCGGCTTCAATTGTCCATTCACCTACTGCTTCAGGACGGCGCCGAAGGCTGTGGCAGAGGCATCGATGGAGAGTGCCATATGCAGGTCTGTGTGTGGGTGGGTGAGCATGGTAGCCTTCGTGAGGGTGTCCTTGTTGGCCTCGAATGCACTGCAGGCCTCTGGGGTCCAGGTGAGCATTTTGTGCTTGGCTGTGATGAGGGCGAATAGCGGCTGCATGATGCGCGTGGCTCCTAGGATGAATCTGTTATAGAAGTTGACCATACCCATGAACTCCTGCAGCCATGAGGTTGTCTGGGCGTGGGAACTCCTTGATAGCAGCAACCTTCGTAGCAGCGGGCGTGGCTCCTTCGGCCTTGATGGTATGGCCCAGGAACTGCATGGACTCTTTCTTGAACTGGCACTTGGCTGGGTTGATGGTGAAGCCGAAGTCGGCCAGCCAGAAGAAGAGGGCACGCAGGTGGGCCTTGTGTTGCGCCTGATCCCTGCTGGCAATGAAGATGTTGTCCAAGTAAATTAAGATGAAATCCAGGTCCCTACCCACTGAGTGCATGAGCTGCTGGAAGGTCTGAGCAGAGTTCTTTAGCCCGAATGGCATGCAAAGGAATTTGAACAAGCCGAAGGAGGTGATGATGGCCATCTTGGGTATGTCCTCAGGGTTGCACCAGGATTTGGTGATACCCGCGCACCAGGTCAACCTTGGAGAAAACCCTCACATCATGTAGGTTAGTCGTAAAGTCCTGAATGTGAGAGATGGGGTGACTGTCAGGAACTGTCGCCTCATTGAGCAGTCGATAGTCTCCGCAGGGGCGCCAGCCACCAGAGGCTTTCAGTACCAGGTGGAACGGCGAGGCCCACGAGCTGTTGGACCGCCAAATGATCCCCAGCTCCAACAGATGCAAAAACTCTTCCTTTGCCACCTGGAGCTTGTCGGGCAGGAGCTGGCGTGCCTTGGCGTGAACCGGTGGACCCTGGGTGGGGATGTGGTGGAACACCCCGTGGCTTGGTGAGGCAGCGGAGAACTGTGTGTGGCCTGAGGAGGGCCGGAAACTCGTCCAGGATTCGCTGCAACTCGTCTCTGGGCATGCTGATCTGCGGCTGCTCTGTACGGGAGGCGTCAAGGTGCAGCATCTGAGCGGCATGCTGACGCCTGGATAGTCCGAGGGATCCGGTGAGCATTCGCTTGATGGTCCCAGATTTGTCTTCGGCAGGCGGGTGCTGAACGAGATGCAGCACACATTTGGCGGTGGCCTGGTTCAGGGCGGCGACCACATGGTAGAATTTGGTTGTGTCGGACGAAATCTGTCGGAGGTGAAACTGAGCCTCTGCTTGGCTGAACCAGGTCTCCGGCTCCTGAACCCAGACGTCAGGCAGCCTGACAGCTATAGCACTGATCACAAGTTCACTCATGTTGGGTTCAAAGACGTTTGAACCAGTCAGGGTCACCAATTGTAGTGGCAGCTACACTGCTACTGAAAGAACACACAATCAAAGGGGTTGAGCTCAGTGAGCAGAAAACTAGTTTAATGCTGGCTGTTGGGCTGGACTTGTACTCCCAGCCCGGACCTGGCTGAGAACCATGCTGGAGGGGGGGGCACCGATGTCACTCGGGCGTCATGTGGTCCCCCAGCATGGGCTTCTGAGCCCGGTGCTGAAAAGAAGGGGAAACCCCCGACGGCGCCATTTTGGCCAGCTGCCCCGCCGCATGGATTACAAGCAGGGCCGGTTCACCTGTCTAGTGGCATGCCGCCACAGAACATTGTTGACAGTCTTCACCAAGCATTTTTTAATGTTGCTTCAGTTACGTTCAGTTACAATTCTCCATGCATTAATAAGTGCTTAAACTGCATCCTTTAAAGTGAAACTTTCAAGAAGTCTTTAATGCATATGCCTCAGTTGACTGCATTGAGCGTGCTTTACATTAAAAAGACCGGTAGTTGCTTTTCATTGAGCATAAAATTCCTTAGTCGCAAAGCTGTATTAACAATGTAACATTGTGGGGGGGTGGGGGGGGGAAAGAGGGAGTAAATGCCCAACACATTATTTCTCACAAGGACTTCAGCAGGGGGATGCGCAGAGCAATTGTCTAAGAGCAATAAAATTTTGCAGATTTCTTCCAGGCCAGCCTCTGTGCAATGTGCGTGCGCAACCAGTACTAAGTGGTTATTGAAACGATCGGTAAAAATTTCTCACATAACCCATGCTTTCCTATTGGCATAATAATTCATGGTTAACCTCTTTACACCTTTAAAGCAGTGAGGATGTTGGCTTCTTCCAAGCACTGCTAACCTTAACCTGATTATGGCTGCAGTGTTTGCACACCCAAGAACAGTCACTCTGTCCTTGAGTATCCTTGAAACCTGATGGTGCTTTTTCATCTGCGGTTGTTAATGTCTTTCTAGCAAGGTAATGCCAGTAGAGAGCTGTCTCATTTGCATTGTAAATTTGCTCTGGGCTAAGGTTTTGATCATGTATCATTTCTGCATCATCTGCAGAAGCTTTTTCACCACAGATTTTAAGACATTTTGTATTCTGACACTACTTAAATTTTTGCAGCCAGCCATGTAAATATTCACACTCACCCTCAAGGGTAAGTTCTTCGTGGAGTTTTCGAGCTTGTTTGCTTACAAGCAGACCAGGCAGTGGCATGCATTCACTTTTTTGTTGTCGCACCCACTCAATAAGCATTTGGTCAATATCTACTTTTTTTTGCCCTATGTAAAGTTTTCCTTTTATTCATCGGTCTCTGGTCATCACTCTCACTGTAAAACTTCAACAACTGTTCGGTTTCCTCAAATCATATATGGTGCACAATCACACACCATAATCTTCCTTAGACGACGCAGAGGTATGCCACTATCAAACTTCCGCAATAACTCCACCTTCTGCACAATCAGTAACGAAAGACACTTCCTTTTCTGCATCTCACTGCTATCCATAAGGGAATCTGCAGCTCTCTCATAGGTGTCACAAAAGTTTCAGACAGGTAGTGTCGACTGGGAGGCAAGTGACAATGATACTCGGCAGGGAGGGGCTCTTATAAAATAACGATCAAACTAATCAGCGATGGCACCTGACAGGGAGTTGCTCTCATAAAGTGATAATCGCACTAATTGGCGCCAAACTCCATCTTTGATGAGGAGATGTCATCTCCCGAAAAAAGTGTCGGTTTTTGGAGATTGCCAGCTTTTGGAATTCCGGATAAAAGGTTAGACACCTGTACCACAAGACTCACACAACCAGGTTCAGGAACAGCTCCACCTTCAGCTCGTCAATGACATTCAATCAGAGACTCATTTAAGGACTTACTCATGCACTTAATTGATTTTCTTTTGGTGGTCTCTGTATTGCACAGTTTATTTACATTATATATTTACAGTTCTTTGTTTAGATGTTTACGCTATGTACAGGTTTTTTTTACACTACCTATTGTTGGTAATCCTGCTGCACACGCAGGAAAAGAAGAATCTCAGGGTTGTATGTGATGTCATGCATATACTCTTGACTATAAATCTGAAAATTCTGAACCTGAAATCTGGATTTAGCACATCAACCTCATGTGAAGGTGTGGCAGACAATGAGTACCAATTGCAGAGTGTCACACACAGATTGTTGTGCGGCACTCCCAGAACAAGTCATTACCAGCAAAAGGAACATTGTATTTTTTTTTTCTTCCTGTGTTTAACCTATTTCTCTTTGTGCCTTTACACTTCATTTGCAGACATTTTTTTATTTTGGTATGGTTTCATTAGAAGAAAGTAATACTGATACCAATATTTTGCTATCAACATTGCTTGAAAGTGCATAGGGTTCAGGTTCAGTAGCCCCAAGATAACAGCAAATCATTCTTTTTCTGAGACTTGTGGTCTGCCATCAGATAATTATCTTACAGTTACTGTGTGGTGAATTAATCATGAAACAATTCTGCTTTTGGTTTCATATAGAATGTCAGATGGACTCTGGTTTAATTTCCACTAAATTAATTCCATGTTAAAGGAGAATAATACAGAGGACTTTCAGGCTAAAACAATCTCTCTTCATGCATTCTATCTGTGTCTGCACTTTCAAAGAATTCAATCTTAGTGTGTCCTATTGCTATTAATTTCTGAGCAAAATCAATTTTGAACAAAAATACTGAATATTCCTGTCTGGAATAGTCAAAAGAATGATGTATTTATGATGAAGACACAAGAGACAACAGATGCTGGAATTTGTTGAAGGAACTCAGCATCAGTGGGAAACAGGTCCATCAAGTCGAAGCGTTCTGACCCGAAATGTCGACCATTTTTTTTCTCTCTGATGCTATTCAACTCACCGAGTTCCTCCAGCAGACTATATTTTCTTGTGTTTATTATGCTAGCTGCCACGCATTGCTGTATATATAACTGATATCTTAGCTCTGCTTCATGTAAACAATTAATGATATAAAATTAAATTTGATTTCAAATAGCTATGGCATGATGTATTAAAATTGATTATCTCATTCCATATAAATCTATCATCTTCATAACCACAGGAGAAACAATTCCAGTTCATTTGTAAATCTTAAATTAAGCACGTGCAGTCAACAGTTCTCTACACGTCTTTTGTACAAAAACTGTAAGTGGTCTACAGAAAAATCTACTATGAACACAAACATTAGCTCCCTTGGGCCCTTATCATTGATGTGAAAGTGTCACTCATTTGGATGAAGGTAATGGATGGGTCGGAGGCAAATCCAAAAACATTGTTAAACGCTGTGTACAATGTGACATTCAGCAAATCTTGATATATTGATTCCGCACGAGACTCGGTCTCGAGCCAGTAACACTTTACACCCCATTTGCTTTGTAAATGGATGGCAACTGTGCTTCTGCCAGCAGGGAACACTGCTGTTTATGCTATGGGACCTGAGTGAGTATGGAACTTACAAAATTAAATTGGAGAAAGCGTACCAAACATGCTTTTGAATTATTAGGCATTTACCATGAGGCACAGATTAATACAACAAATAAATTCCATGCTCTGATATTTTGTGGCTTTTTGTGGCAATGAATTTTCTGGACAGGATAGCAGTTTTAAAGTTCCAATTGCAATTACACTGTTGTGTGAAACTGCTTCCATGTTTTTGCCTCACATAACCTTGCACTCTATTACACTACAAACTCTACCCCATTTAATAGCTGTACAACTTACATAGGATATTTAGGCTACAATTAAAAAAAAAATTATAATGAAACAGAAGGAGTTACACCTCATTGGATTCACAGTGCAATAACTCATAGAAGTGATTATCTCTGTCCAAGCTAAAGAATTAAAAACACAATGCTGGAGAAACTCAGAAGGTCAAATAGTGTAATTTACATAGCAAAGATAAAGGGACAAAACCTGAACAAAATGATGAGTGGGAGGGGCAGGGGGAAGGAGAACAGTTCACTGTTTGACTTACTTGCTTCTCCAGCATTGTATTTTTACATCAATCACAGTGTCTGCACTTTCGTGTTTTACACATGAGTAATTTTTCATTTAGTTAAATCAAGCCATTGCTGTCCACTGGACTTATGAATACAAGTGCAACTTGTGTGCACAAGAGACTGCAGATATTGGAATCTGGAGCAAACAAACGACGACAAACTGCTGGATGAACTTGGCAGGTCAAGCAACATGTGATGAGACAGAGATAGCTGATATGTCAGGTCATGACCCTGCATTAGGATTGAGAGTGTAGAGAGAAGATAGCCAGCATTAAGAGGTGAGAGGAGAGAGTGGGAGAGGTAGATAGAACAAGGTCAGATGAAGGGTGACGTGTGATAGTGATGGAGCCATGTGGCAGAGGGAGAGTAGAGTTTAGAGAACAAGGAGGCAATGAGTAGAAACATGAAGGAAAAGAAATAGGTGAATGGAGTCAGGTGGCAGAAGGAAATGAATATGGTGGAGAAAGAGGCTGGAAGGTGATATGGAACTAGATACAGGAGGGATGATGAGAAGATACAAGGAAATGGAGGAGGGAATGAAAACTGTCAGCCGGGCAGAAAAACAAAGGTGTGCGAATGATGGGCAGATGGAACTAGGAATATATGAACAGAGAGAATATAGATGGCTAAGTCAGAGTGGGAAAAGAGCAGAGGGGGAGTGAGTTCCCCAAAACTGGAAAATTTAACATTCATATCACAGGGCTGTGGACTATTTGGCTACTCAAGTGGAATACAAAAATTGCATTTGGCATCATCATGGAGTAGAATAAGCCAAGGTCAGACTGGTCAGTGTGGGAATGGGAAAGGCTGTAGATGCGCAATGTAATCACTTGGAAGGGCTCTTTAGGTCACTGGTAAAGGAGGTTGTTTTGGGACAAGTGCTGCAGAAACGATCAGGAGACAGGGAGAGTAGGAAATATGAGAGCTGACTTATCAACCTGAAGTACACAGAAATTGCTGGAAATATTCTACGGGTCTGATGGGACCTGGAGAAACAAAACAGAGTTAATGTTTCAGGTTGCTCATCTTTCATCAGACCAGGAAACAGTTTTATAGTACCAAGGAAGGGAGAGGATGAAGTAAAGGAAAAAGCAAACAGGAAGGAATATAATAGATCAGAAGACCAAAGGTAATCCAATTTCAATAGAGTGGGGTATTGGAGCAAGGTAAAAAGATGGGCCAGGAGACGTGAATAAGAGTAGATAGGTTAGCCCTGATGTCCTGTCAATATTTATCCCTTGATCAAGTCCACACAAAAAGAAGCACTGACCACACTTCAAAAATAGATATTCAGCTATAAAGTGGTTCGGGTCATCCAAAGATTGGAAAAGGCATTTTACAAATTACAAGTCTTAAATTTCCACAAATTATACCTAATTCTGAAAGTCATGCATTTAAATCAGGGATTTGCAATACAAACCCATGTCCAAACTCTATTACCAGTATAACCTTCTAGCTTCTTTCTACCTCATATTGATTTAAAAATACATTATTCTTTTGGCTTGGATGGTAGATTGTAAAAAGCCATTCCAGGTTATTAGTTAGTTTAATCAGACTGATACAGACGTATGCTCCTCTTAAAGTCTACCGAAAGACTGAAGAAATGACTTCCTCTAGATACAGTTATCAATATGCTACAAAAGGCCAACAAAGTAATTCCCGTTACTTAGCAGAGTTCTTGAAACTGTTTGATAAGGAAAAATAAGCCAGAAGCCAAATTCATCAGCGACTTGATTCAGTGCTGTTTTTTTTTGGAGAATGTCTGGGGACATTTAATATTTCAATTGCACTATTTCCTTTAATAGTTATTGTGCAAAATTCTGTGGAAGTCAGAGCAGCCAAGTTTAGGAGTTTCATTTTATCATATATCAACAGGAAGCAAACTTTGTCAAGAACACAATACTTAAGTGAAATTGTTTCAGATATTGAGTCTGCACAATATTTCTGGAAGGCTATTTTCTATGTTTTTGTACTTCTCAACCATAAAAAATCTTTTTCTTTCTGAACAAATCATTAACTATTTTTTTTAAAACTCACAATTCACTTAGGAAGACAGTTGATTAAAAACAAGTCTTCATTTCATTTCCAGGATGACAGATGGACAGATTTCTATGAAGTTGTGCTTCAGAAAATACTCTGCTCACCAGTTTCCCAACTTCAAAATCAAGACTCCTTTGGCTCTTAAAAAATAATCAATCTACATCTGCACCATTATGTTTTAAAATAACCTGTGTTTTACAAGCTGTATTCTATAAAAGATGAACCACATTGAGTGACGACAGCAGTCTAGACTGTGCAAAAATCAATTAAAAAATTGATGCTTGCATTACTGAACTTGCATGAATAGCCACACTTGCAGGACATGCTGGGAAGTAGGTTTTAACATAATTGTACTGGTTTGAATATTCACACTGAATTACATGGAGGATCGAAAATAATTGAATTTTTTTGTAAATAAGTAGAATTATGACTTCATTCCGTTGAAGAAAGCCAATACTACTAATTTAAATTGTAAATTTACTTCCCAAGAATGGATTATGCATGAAAGTTGGTGAAACATTTTGTCCACACAAATTATATAATTTACTCATTTAATACCAACCATGAGACTGCAACTACATTTCTTGTTGATGATTTAAATACAGGATAAGCTATTAAAATTGTTAGTACAGTGTAGGGCATGAATATTTCTTGCATGCTAGGTTCAAAGCTGATTTTATTGATGTCCCAAATAAATCTCTTTTACAATTTGCTCACACTGGGAATCTTTACAACCCAGAAACTTTGACACAGCCCTTTACCACTTCAGTTGTCTCTGTTAAACCTCTTGGCTGGGTAATGTGGAATTAATTTGGGAAGTGTCAATGAGATTAACAGGGCAAAATTGTTTCTAGCTGGCAATCTCACAGAAGGTATACCTCAGCTGGTTATTAAGAAATTAGCCAAAATATCATTCTGAAGATTAAGAATTGGATCTTAGATTGAATGAAACCCATAATGTCTGAATGATATAAACAGCCCTTTATTTTGCAATTTATTATGTTCTACCTAGCAAATTTGGAATGCATAATACTGCAACGGAGTGTTTAAAATAGGATGAACTCCTTAACTTGCAAAACACTAAAACACTTAATTTGATCAAAGTTTTGAATATTTGTAAAGTGAGTTCTCAAGTATCCTAATGATTAGTAAAAACACACAGAAATGCTGGAGAAATGCTAATAATTAGACCCAACAATAGTAGTGTTAAACATGTAAATAATAAAGTAACAATTGCATCATTTATACTCTTACCTGCCTGGTTGGTTGTGACAGTGACCAAGACAGACTGGTCGCGGCTCGGATTCTGTTTCGTGACTCCATTAACAGCAAAAACCTCGAAAGTGTAATTGGTGTGAGCCTGAAGATCGGTGATAGAGACCTTGGTGTTTTTCAAGCCTGTCTTTTGGGGGATAAAATGAATCCCACTCCCACATGGTCGGCAGCGGCTCAGATCACTGGTGCATTTCTTACATATCACATTGTACGTAATATCATGCCTGCCCCCGTTGTTCTGAGGAGGACTCCACTCGAGGATTACCGACGTCTCATTAATGTTGGAAATCAGATTCAGCGGAGCAGAGGGTGGTCCTAGTTAGAGTGGAGAAATTCAGTGAATGACAGCTTTATTGAGTTTAAAAAGAAATACAATATTCATTTCACTTAATCCTAATTAAGACATTTTAAGTGTTTTCATTGAAAATAAATAAGTCAAAATATTTTTTCAAAATAAATTAAACATTTTTTTAAAATCGTCGTGGCTGTTTTACTTCCTTCCAGCTCATTCATGATAACTTGGATTACTCATTTTATATAATAGCCATGGGCAAAAAGTTTTTTTAAAAATGAAGTTGTCAAGAGATGGTTACAAGATAGTAAATGTAATATGTTTCACCAACATCAAATTTAACTGCTGATGTTCTATTCTGAAGACTCATTGTAGAAATTCACTGTTTCTATTGTCTGTCCTTGGAGCCTTGCATACACCAACAGCCTAAATTACTGCAATTTATATAATTGTTCAGATGTAACAATTGATATCCATCAATAACTTCCACGACATTCTGTAAACAGTAAACACTTTCATGCCATTTGATATACCACTACAATAATCACACTTAAAACCAATCAAAGAAATAAACATATAATTACGAGATTGCAAAGGAGTTGTTCTACTAGAATTTCCTTTTGTGCATTGGTCTCAAGACTACATTAGAACAGTGTTCATATGGGAAAATTCCCCACACTAAATAAATGCTTAATCGAAGCAAAGGTCAATAATTATTATGTAGAGTGGTGGTGGTGTCTGAACCAGCAAGAGAAGTGCATTTTGCAGTTACAATTGTTTCATTATTAACTCATTTTTAAATATGGAGCAAATAAATCCTCCTTCCATAGTTCAAAATCAGAATCAAAATTTATTGTCCTGAACAAGTCACAAAATTCAATGTTTTGCAGCAGCTTTTCATAGTGTAATAATTCATAAAGACCACTTTACAAAAATTTTTTTTTTTAAATGCACGAAAAGTCATTTGGTACACTGAGCAGTCAGGAATCTGATGACAGCTGGGAAGTTGCTATCCTTGTGCCACTGAGTGTTCACCTTTAGGCTCCTGTACCTTTTTACCCCCGATGGTAGCAGAGTGAAGAAGACGTGGCCTGGGTGTGGGGGTCCTTGAGGATAGACAGTGCTTTCTAAAGACATCACCTCATGTAGGTGTCCTCAGTGGAATGAAGTCTGTGATGTCATAGACCAAGTTACAAACCCCTTGAAGTTCTTCC
Source organism: Narcine bancroftii (assembly GCF_036971445.1). Lineage (NCBI taxonomy): Eukaryota > Metazoa > Chordata > Chondrichthyes > Torpediniformes > Narcinidae > Narcine > Narcine bancroftii. The sequence continues at coordinate 86,156,689 of NC_091477.1, forward strand.
TCGTCCTGAGCATTGGCACCTCTGTACCAGAGAGTGATGCAACTGGCCAGAATGCTATCCACAGTACACCTGTAGACGTTTTTGAGAGTCTTTGGCGACGTACTGAATCTCCTCAAATACCCCACAAAGTATAGCCGCTGGTGAGCCTTCTTTGTGATTGCATCGACATGGAGGCTCCAGGAGAGATCCTCAGAGATGTTGACTCCAAGGAATTTGGAGTCCAAGTCCTCCATGAGAACTGGATCATGTTCTCCTGTCTTCTTCCTGAAGTCCATAATCATCTCCATAGTTTTGCTAACATTGAGTGCAAGGTTTTTGGCATGACACCACTCAATGAGCTGATCTATCTCCGACCTGTACACTTCTTTGCCATTTGTGATTCTGTTGACCACCATGGTGTCATCAGCAAATTTGTAGATAGCTTTGGAATTGTGCCTGGTCACACAGTCATGGGTGTATAATGAGTAGAGCAGTGGGCTAAGCACACAATCTTGTGGTTGATAGTCAGTAAGGAGGAAGGATTAGGCACATTCAAGCAGGGAAAACACCAGTCTGTAAAGGTGGAGGCTCTTTGCCCTTATGGCTAATGACATACCTTCCTGAATGTGCCCTGGCTGGCTTCGAAGTGCTGATTCCAACCCTTCTCTGGGAAGGATAATCGGCGGAGTGCAGCACTCTGGTCTTGATCTGAACATACAGCCACTGCATGCAGCTGGTTAGGAGTGAGCTGATGATGCCTTCAGCCTGAGACCTATCTCCCCACTCACCCTCTCCTTCCAAGGTAGGGGTGGCAGGTGGGAGCCAGTGGGGCAGCTGGAGCTGTCAGCGGGCTGTCAGAGGGTGGCTGGTGCAGGCTGAGACAGCCACACCGGGCCTCTTCGGCCTTCGGGGCCGCTCTGCGCAGCTCAAAATGCAGCAGAGCAATGGTTGTCTTTCCTACCCATAATCCCCCATGCAGCTAGAACTGTTCTGGGTATTTATGACAGGTGACGTTATAGCACCAGCCACCCCACCTCTGTTGGAGGGTGCTACGAAACACATCTGGATATAAATGGGACACTGGAACAGCCTTTTAGGGCTACTGTGTGAAAGGCAAGTTTTTGATCCGTTCTTGTAGCCGGCCTCCAGGCAGAGGCCTGACATGAAATGACCTAATGTTTCCAATTCTTATTCTTCCAATGAGGAAGTCAGGGATCCAGTTACAGGTGGGGCTGCAGAGGCCCAGAGTTTGGAGCTTCTTGACCAGCACTGTGAGAATAATGCTATTGTAGGTTAAGCTGTAGACTATGAGGAGCAGCGTATATGTGAATTGCTGTTTTCAAGGTGATCCAGAGATGGTGTAACATTAAAACAATCACATTGACATTTCAAAAAAAAAGCTAAGCTTGTGAGACTGCACTTTGCATCCAAAATAACTTTGAAACACCCTGTCAAAGAAACAGCAGCTCCTTGGAATGGACCCCTATAGCTAGACTGAACATTTATATAATAATGTAAAGCATAATACAAGATTTAGAAGCAATATCATCTTGGTTTTCTTGGGCTATTTTTGGTCATACAAAATAGGATGAATAGTTTGCTGGCAATATAATTACATCATATTCTATTATTTAAATATATGCCTCAGAGTGGAGGTGAAAGCTAATCTGAAATAGATCAGAATGTATTGAGGGTACAATCAAATCAGCCATATTCTTAGTGAATGGCAGAGCTGGTTGGATGGACCAAAATGATAACCTACTGCTCTTAATTCATATGTTCACATGAAAATATGTTGTTTGAGATAATTTAATGAAAAAATACTTTCTCTTTCATTGCAGAATAATCAGTATTGGTACTGTGCAACTTGTTCGCTCAGATTTCTTAGCCCAGAAACATGTCAAACGGGGAAAGATGCATTTAACCAGTGTTGCACAGCAGGCCAATGCATGATTTGTTCACAGGGCCACTGCTACCATATTTTATTTTACATGAGGTACAGAGCACCTGTGCAATGGAACAGGTCATTTAAAGATAATTCTTCCTCGCTCAACATAACAGCAGTGCAGGAAGGTGGGTGGCAGTTTGTTGGGTTGGAGGGGTGGGGACTGCAGTAGTGAAGATCAATATGGCTGTCAGGTAAGGGATCAGTGCTCAAGGATCAGATCACTATGAAGGAGGATATAGGAGGCACAGGTAAAAGTGGGAGGATTAGGACTTTGATCGCTCCCACCTGATAACACATGGGGAGTAATCAAGTCATACAGAATTGAACAGCCCTTTTGCCCAACTTGTCCATGCTGACCAAATTAGCATTCTGGTTCATTTGCCACGCTTGCTCCATATGATTCCAAGCCCTTTCTATCCATATATTTATCCAAACGACTCTTGATCATTTTGCTTCTAGTTTCCTCTGGCAGCCTATTCCAGAGAGTGGACTCGGGTCCTTTTAAATCTCTCTCGTTTCACATTAAAACATGCCCTCTACTCTAGAATCATCTACCCCAAGAAAAAGGCTGAGCATTCACTTTATCTATGTTCCTCATGATTTTATAAACCTCTATAGGGTCACCCCTCAACCTCCTGCCCTCTTGGAAATAAAGACCCAGCCTATTCAACCTCTCTCAATAACTTAAGTTCTCCAGTCCTTGCACCATCCTGAAGAATCTAGTCCTGAGCCCTTCCAACTTAATGATATCCTTGGCAACCAGAAATTTGCAGAGTACTCCGTCCAGTCTTACCAATAACTAATTCAGATGTATCATGACATCCAAAGTTCTGTACTCATTATCCTCCCTAATAAAGGCAATAATGCTACATGCCTTCATCGTCATCTTGTCCACTTGAGTTGTAACTTTCAGAGAAAAAAAATCTATACCCCAACTTTGCAGCTTGTGCTACAACTCTCTCTAGGCTCTGCCATTTACTATGCAAGTACTACCTTGGTTTGACTCACCAAAATACAACATTTCGCACTTGTTAGAGTTACATTTAATTTGTTACTTCTTGGTCCACCTTCCCAATTGATCTAAATTTTGTCCTCACTCTCCACTACACCATCAATTTTAAAGTCACCTGAAAATTTTCTAAATGAGTTAGCTAACTAAATCCTAGATATAGCAGAGTTGAGGGATTTGGTCAGAATTAGGCCTTGCTACAATGGTGGAGAATCCAAGGTAGACTTCCAACAAGGGCTAACTTTTAAGCTGTTGGGCAGGTCCCTTTTAGATGTTGTCAAGTTGGGGCTAACATTTGTTGTGAAGACCAGCTTCTTCCTTGGAAGTGCCATCCAAAGAGTTTCTGCAAACTTTGATTGACCCTGAATGCCCAGACTTCTGTGTGTTAACAGGTCACATGTGCAGATGAATTTCCACAGATTTCATCAACCACACATTTAATGTCACATATCCAATAAAATTGTAAACTTAAGCATTGTGTGCTGAGCCATAAAACTTCTCAGCCTAGGCGATTGCTAATGGTTTAAAGAGTAAAGATCAGTGAGAAGAGTGCAACGTTATTACTAGTACTGTGAGAGAATTAAGGAAATTATTTCAAAAATAATCAAACTGACATAACACCATCTTGCATTGCTGCGTCAATGCCTAGATTTGGAGAAATGCAAAGTAGAACTAGTCACTCATTGCTACTTTCACCCAACTATTTAGGGTTGATCATGCTTTTTACTTATTTGAATGGATTGATGTCTAAACATAAAATAGTATACAGTCCTGATTTATTTTAAACAAATAATCATTTTTTGATAAGTTTTATCACCCAGAAATCAAACTTTAATGTGGTATAATGTGCTTTAAAATAATGCTTTATTGGGCTCCAGATGGCTAAATTGTTTTAAAAAAAATGCATTTATATAGTGCCTTTCAGTCTTGAGATATCTCATTTGGTGCCAATTAAGTACTTTTGAAAACTCAGGATTGGACACGGCTGCCACTTTGAAAAGCGAATAGCGGGTCATCAGGTGCAAGATTAACCCGATAGATACTGCTGAAGCCATAAAATTTTGAGCTAGTTGCTCCTGCTAGCTTAAATGATAGGTTGCTACAACCAAGCTGACTGTAGGAATTGGACATTTGTGACTACTCTCTTATCAGATTATGGACACAATAAAGTGTCATCTTGGAATGAGAAACTGGAGGGACTCAGCAGGTCAGATAGCATCCATGGAAAGAAATGGTCAATATTTCAGGTCAGGACCCTGTATAGAGATCATCAACATCTTAATGGTAGCATTTGACTGGTTTCAGTCTACAACATTCTACCACCGATGCAACTCAACCCAGTGCGATCCTCCAACAGATTACATTTAGCTCGTAGATGAAGTCTGGTCAGGAAACAGGAGGACTGCCTCCGGATTGGTGTAGAGGAGGAAAACAGTTTCAGATTTAGATTGCAACCAATTTTTGCAACCAAAATAAAAGAACATTTTCAATTAAATCATCTTATCTATTGTTGATCCCAATATGAAAGGCATACTATTGAAGTTTGTTTTGAGAGGGAGTTTATGAATTTCATACTTCTGTCATCATAATTTTTGGTCAATACCTGATGTTCTTAAGTATGGGCTCTTGTGATCAATTCAAGCACAAGAGAAATCTTTGTCAATATTACAACAGAAAAGCATGTTTCTATGATAATAAACAACAGAAGTATGTTGCATTAATCCTTTCAAAGGATAACTGTTTCTTTTTCTTTCCTGACAGATCCACAAATCACCCCACTTACAGATTTCCTTCAACAGATATGAAAAGTGTTTAGTTTGCTAGAGGCTGCTTTTTTCCAAACAGTGATGCTCAAATTACATTACCTGTTAGCAATGGTTTCTTTGACATTCTGCATCTTTCATCATTCTACATGAGACACAGATTTACATTTAATGTTTCAGGTGGAAAGGAATAACAGAATTATAGAGAACAGAGTATGTAACTAAAGGTAAAAATAGTCCACACTGCAAACATTAAAACACCAGAATATACCAACTTTAGAAATCAGTTTGCTTTTAAGAATAAAAATGACTAATGGCACTCAAGGAGGCTATTCAGTCCATCATGTCAATGCCAGCTATATAAACAAAATCACAACTTTAAGTGTAAGTAAAACATGAAAATCTGTAGACATCATGGTAGACACAGACTTCGTTAATCTCACTTAACAGTTCTTGGTTAAGAGTCATGTAAACTATCATTCCTCCATATATCCCTCCAGATATTTTTTTACATGCACTGAAGTTTCCTGCTTTTAACTTCCTTTGGGAAGTGAGTTGAAATCTCATATTCCTAGAGGAAAAAAAAATCAAAACCCCTTTCTTTTGGGGAAATAAAACTAGACTGCCCTCTAATCCTTCCACCAATTAATTTAAGTCCATTCCTCCCGGCTATTGAGCTTTCTGCAAAGGGAAACAAGCCCTTCCTGTTTTCCCCTATCTTGGCCTCTCATAACTTTAAACAACCCAATTAAATGTATTCTAAATATTACTATCTAGTGTTAGCAACTCATTTCAAAGTTGATTTATAAACGGATACCAAATTAATCCAATGCAACATAATATTGACATTTCTTTTCTTGTAAAAAAAATTAAATTCATGTTTACATTGAATTACAGCACGAATTATGATTATTGTTTTAGATATACTCCTTGTCTAATGAGATAATTAAGCAGTTGTAAATTCCAGACTCCAGCTTACTTGACCTTACTTTGATAAACCTTGAAGTCTTAGTTTTGATTTTCTTTGTGATTATACTGGCTTATTGAAGAAACTTGCCCTTCTGAGGCAGGTGGTCCATTGGTACTGAACAAACAGATCCTCCATGTCTAACATTCAAACAGCCCTCTCATTTGCTGTCATCTGTGGATGTAGCTTCAAATTCCATTATGGGGATAATAAATTCAATTGATCATACACATCAACTAATGAAACACTGGTCATCTTCTGGTGAGGATTTTCAGTCCATCAAGTCCATGCTACCTCCTGGAGCAATCCTATCCATCCCATTCCCCCACTTAATCCTTTTAAGGGCTACATTCATAACATCATCTGTGTTACCCCCTCCACAATTCTCCTAAAACTCACTTGCACTATGGGTAATTTATGGTCACCAATTGAGGTTTGAGGAAACCAGGACACTGAGGAAAACAGTTCATGCTGGGAGGGAACGATTCTCTGATAATGATTAGTTAATGAGCTGCCTTGAATCAATAACTATAAATGTTTTATGGCCCAGGTGCTTAGGACTCCCCTTAACACAATCAATATTTTTCAGGCATTTTTGTCTAATTTTATACTTTCAATGTTACAGTTTCAATCTTTTATAGTTATGTAGAAGCTTGTAATGAACAATGGGTGCTAATCTTTTATCCAACATTATCTTCAAATATTATCAGGATATTACAACAATGGCTATATCCACTCTGGTAAATTGTATATCTCTCCCCTACCATCTTGACCAATACTACCTGACTCTCTAAAAACAGCCCAGTATGTGCAAAAACATTGTTGCATAAGCTAACAAGAATTCACTGCTCTCCTTTTATCCTGGAATATTAATCACTAAATGTCTCCTGGAAAGAAGATCCAGCGTTTTGTGTATTACCCAGCATTTCCTTCAGGATTAATTGAACACAAGTTTGACCAACAAGAAATTGCTCTTCACAGCCTAGGCATTTGATCTCAAAAGCAAGTCACAGACAAAGCATGTAAACTCCATACAAACGGCACCAGAAGCCAGGATTGAACACATGTCACTGAAGCTTTGTGACAGCAGCTCTGCTGGTATACCACTGTGCTGCCCAGAGCTGGCTTTCTTCCTTTGCTCCATTACAGTCATAAATGCAGCATGGATCCCAATAAAGATGATTTTTGAAAACCATAAAAGGCTGAGAAATTGTTATCTATTATGACCCCGAATTCTGAAACTCCTTTTATCGACAGTTCTACCCACTTACAAAATCTTCTTCAATCAGCATAATTCTGTCATTTCCTGTGGTTCTTTTTTGCTTAAATCAGCATCTTTCCCACATCACATGATTAAATATACTCCAGTGGGGTACACACCATTACTTTATTCTACTATCTAATAGTGATCAGGCTTTTCAGGCTGAGCACCTGGTTATTGCATATCCTTCCTATTTTTTTTAAATTGTAAAACTGAATTAAATATATTGGCATTCCTGTTGTTTGTCTAATGATGAAAATCTATTTAAATAAATTTTAACTTCATCAGTATTAGATCTCTAGTGCACACTGCACCAAATTTCTTTGTTTTTGGCAGAAATGGTAATCTAATTGCATTTCACAAAATCAAACATTTTGGACCAATTTCAAAGCATGCATGAAACTTACTTGTACATGGCATAGATAAGGGATCATTTTCAGCTCTGAAGTATCCCTTTTCACAGATGCAGTAGGCAGACGCTTCATGAATGGATAAGCTGTGTGGAGGACACTTTGTGCAGCCTGGATCTGTCGACAAGGCCTTATAATATCCAACTTTACAAGCTGAAAGAAAGAAATGTTACTGTGTTATTTATCTAATTTTGTAGAAAAAGCTCCAATAACACTTTTGAAGTTCCCACCAGGGGATAACCCTTGATTTTTAATGGAAGAGATATGGAGGTTAATGCAAGTAGTGAGAGGAGTGAAGAGATGGAATGCAAAGCATTTACATGCCATCAGTTCTTTTGTGTCTCAGATTAAATAGTTCTGTTGCTCAGAATGTCATAATTTTTTGTCACTAGACTGTATTTCTCTTGACCCAGACAGAGATTTGAATAAAAGTGAAAAAGGGGAGTTGCAACATGTCATCTGGAGATTATCAACTCATTCTTTATGGTTGCTTATCCTCCTTGACAATTACAAAATTATCAAGAGTTTTAATTGGTTAGATAAACTTCTACTGATGGAACATGTATAGATTAACTGAAACTATCAATCGACCTAAGCCCGACTTCAAACTTTGAACCTAGATGCCTAAGATTTATGGTACTAGCATTGCAAGGTTGCAAGATAATTTTGCCTACATTTCAGCAATTTCCGGACTGTGTTGACAAAAAAAAGTTAGGAACCACAACAATGGATAATGGCCAAGGATCAAAGCTTCTCAGCATCAAACAACACAATCCAAAACCAATAATATAGCTCAATGTGCAAAGAAAGCTGTCAAATTAGACCAATGGAAAGTGTGAAGCACATTGTCCTGTTAGCATGGAGCATTCGAAAGCAATGATTTTAACAGCTGTATTCCAACGCAATAGTGCCAGTTGCTCACACTCATTTGCTTAGTTCTCAAGAAAATAATGCAGAAATGTAATCTGATGCATTGAAATCTCTTTATAACTAGGCAAACTCCAGTTGAATCTTAACAGTTTCCCCTTGTAGATAGAGTCAAATTGTTGAACACATTTAAGCCAAACTAAGGACTGCTTTATTATCCAAAACTTTCTAAATTCTAATGGGAAAAACTTCTTTTTGGGCTCCAAAAGACTACTAATATTACAGATGCAATTCACACAAGTGCTGAAGGAACTCAGTAGGTCACACAGCATCCACAGGAAGTATGGTTAGCAAGCAGTTAGTGCAACAGTATTTGAATCTTCAACTGGATGTTCTCAGTGTCCTGAACAGTTTCTTTCTCCCACCCCAGGTGATCTAGCATTTCCACCCACCCTCCAAAATGCATGGGATTAGCAGGTTAATTGGGTTTCATGGGCCAGATGGGTCTTCAACCATGCTGTACGATTAAAATTTTAAATAAACATTTAAAATTTAAATAATTTTTTAAACATTTAAATAAACATTTAGAACATTTAAGAAAAAGGCCATCAACATTTCAGTCCTAAGCCCTTCATTGGGAATGTGGCAGATGTTGGAATATAAATGTTGGGGGGAGGATGAGAGGAAGGAAGAAAGAAAAAGTTGAAGGGAGAGGAGCACTCCAGAACTAAACCCCAGCATCTGCAGATTTTCTTGTTTACCTCCATAATACTGCAGACACTGGGATCTGAGAGAAAAGATGTTGGGAATCCACAAAAGGTCATTCTGCACCTGTAAACCATGAATGTGGAGATCTGATCCTTACTCAGAGCTGGTTACAGGTATTGAATGATTTGCATTTCAATATTAAACACCAATAGTTCTTAATCAAAAAGATCAAACTAGCATGTAGTGGGTAATATAACCTTGATTTACATTTCAAGACATAGGGGAAAATAATACTGTTCCATTTTTTTTTAAATGAAGCTGGCAGTAAGACATGAAGAAATCTGCCAAATGTACCAGATACCAAGTAAACTAGGGAATACTAGATATAAAACATTCTGGGAGACACAGTCTCTGGATACCTTTAAAACATGCCTGAATGAAGATAGGCTACATGATCTTATTGGCTGCAAAAGTAAAGCACAAGCTTTAATGACAAGATATTTACATCTGTACTTTCTGGCATTGGTCACTGCAAAATTGTCCGGATTGCTCAGAAACTCAATCAAGAGGGCTGTGACCATGTTGCATTACAACAACCACAGGAGAATACAACCTTGAAGCAAGATCTTTTTGCTTCAAGCTCTGCTCACTCTGCTTGAAGGGCATTTTCCACCCTGCCAAACATTATAACAGACTTATGTATTTGGAGGTGGTCTGTGGGTCAAACTAATAATTAGCACTGGAACATTTGATGTAAAATAATCCCCAGGAAAGTCTAATTATAAAACTTGGCTCTACACTCCATTTTAGATTAGTAACAGCAATCTCATGTTTACATCACATACGATGTCGGCTTATCATTATCATACATGACCCTCTTGCATATTTAACATAAAATTACAAGAAATGGGAGCAGAACTGTTCATGTACGTTCCACCATACAAAGGAGGATCTTTTGCTTCATTATCACCTTCCAGGACTGATCCTATAGTGCTCAATTTCCTCAGCATCCAAACAATTATTTGTGCCTTGAATATACTGAGAAACTGGACCTCCATAACTTGCTTGAGTGGAGAATTGCAAAGATCTACAGTGAAGATCTTTCTTTTCATCTTGATCCTGAATGGCTGCCCTATATTTTGAGACTATGACCCCAGATGGTAGACGTCTCAGCTTCAGAATCCACCATCCCTGAAATTTCATAGCAACAAATTGGTTTGTTTCAATTTGTTCAAGTCAATTTGCTGAATCCAGACCTTTCCCAGGAATGAAAGTGGTCAACCTTTTATATGACCTTAATCTTTTAACATGTACATCTGACTTCATGCTTTATATTATGCTCAACATTACCACTGCTGTTTGGGGTCCATACACAATATTTTCTAGCCCTTGCTGTTTCATATCTCCACTGAAAATGATGCTGCACCTTGATTTTGTGAATCAAGGTCCATTCTTCCTGTTGCCTTTATCCCATTCTTCATGATCAGGGTCTGTCCTCTTCCATTTCTATTTTTGTACATCTTCATAAAAACTATACATGCTGGAAAATTTGGTTACATTTTTCTATGTGGTTACAAGGTTGAAAGCTGTTTGGTCAGCATGGTTCAGTGTGAATATTGGATCTAGTTGTGCCTTTTCTTCAGTCGTCTTGTTATGAATATTCTGCGCATAGGCTGTGATTTTGTCTTATACCATGCTCTAATCTTACTTGAACATGTTACATTTGTATACGTTGTCCCTTGACAGTCTCGATGTATCATTTCCCATTTTGTTCTCCTGCACTATCACTCTTCTTTATTTTACCTTTCTAAATTTCCTTTCACCATTACTCACTCTCTCACCCAACTATTTAGATCAAAGTCTTAACTATAGTCCTAATTAATCAATTCAGTAAGACATTAATTTCAAACTCAAAGCAAATGAATCCTGTCCCACTGGAACAATTCCCGCTTGCCCATGTACTGATCCCAGTGCCCCCTTGATTTTAAACTCATCCCCCCCACCACCAATCTTTGAGCCACAAATTCAATTTTGAGTTTATTGACCCCATTACAACTTGAAGCATTATTTGGATCGAGCTCATACTCCTTCAGTGCAGCCTCCTGTTTTGCTTTTTCTGTGTCATTGGTTGCCGCAAAGAATCACACCAACCTGGTCTTTCCACTTCACATTTCTCTCAAGCCCCATACTCTGTCCTGTAGAGTTTCTCTAGCACTTTTATATAAAAGTCCATAACTTGACACCCCCAAATTGTCATTAACCCTTGGGACTTGCACTAAAAACTCCAGAGAACATATCTATCACCTTAGATCTCACTTCTACATCGATTTTCACTCCTGCACTGTACCATTGTGCTCTGGTCAGAAGGCTCATGCTTCCTTAATTCACACAGGCTGCAAAGGTGCATAGGCTTACCCTAATCCAACACCACCTTCTGAATTCCAATACCTGCCTCACTTGCAGATACAAATACACCTTCTTGTCTCTTTTAATTGACTAATTCTGTGATAATCAATCCAAAGATCATAACTGCAGGAACAAAATGCCCCAGGTAGCATTTTCCTTTCATGCTGGATCACAGGCCCCAATTTCAGACTGCAATTTATCAATTCTGGGCCACAATTCATCTAGGAAGTTATTTATAATCATGGGATTCTCAATGACCACATTAAATTCCAACTCCTCCAAAACATCACATACCCTGCTGTATTTGTCTCAGTTTTATCAATTTTCCATTTTAATTAAGACACACTGCACAATAAAACACACAATTCCAGCCCACGAGACAGTGCAAAATACCCCAATTAAACTACAGCCACCATTCATTTAAGGGCGGGAGCAAACTGGAACACCGAGAAGAAACCCATGCAGACATTGGGGAGAATGTACAAACTCATTGCAGACAACGATGGATTTTAACCTGGGTTGCAATAGCGTTGCACTAACCGCTACGCTAACCACGTCACCCAAATTAATGTAATCTAACTTTTTAAACTATAAATCTACACAGTTGTTCTTATGTCATCAAAATCCCCAGATCACAACTCTGCAATTGTACTGGCCCACATTTTCGGAGTCATTATTTGTTTGCAAAAAAATTCTCACTACCCAGTCTTTTTGAAAGTGTTTCATGTAATTGCAAGGTAAAAATATTCCATATCTCTCTCAGAAAACATTTGGTCATGTGGACAACGTTTCCAATTTAAACAAGATATCATTTAGTATTAGATTTCTACTGCACCAATCTAATCTACTTCTACTCATTTTGCCTGTCTCACCACACTCATCATCTCAGGTGAGTTCTTGGTTATCAATCTTGACTTTGCACTTGTTTCAATGGCTGTCTCTCTACTCTCTCATGCAAACAAGACCATAACAAATTCAAGAGTGTTCAAACACTGTGATACATCAACAGCTCGGCTGGAGTGAATACTGTGTTAGAATGGATGTTACCTTATACATGTTAGCTCAACCATGATTCATAACAAAACAAACAACTCCGGAATGCTTCAAAAGGTAGCCAGGAAGGAGCTTAAGAAAGGACATAGGAGAGCTTAAAAGGGGCACAAGAAGGACTTGGGATATAAAAATAAGGAGAACCCCAAGGCATTCTAACAGAAGGATAATGAGAATGAAGGTGGGACTGCTGAAGGATAAATGAGGCAACATGTGCCTGGAGGAAGAGGATGTTAGGGTGGTCCTAAATGAATACTTTGCATCACTATTCAAAAGAGAAAAGGACCTTGATCATGATTGAAATTGAACAGGCCTGTGTGCTGGACAATGTGGAGATTAAAGAAGTGGAAGTGTTGTGTTGGATCTTCTTAAAAACATCAAGACTGATAAGACCCTGGGGCCGGACGTGATATACCCTAGGCTGCTGTTGGAAGTGAGAGAGATAGCTGAGGCAGTAGCTATGATCTTTGAATCCGCTTTGGCTACAGGGGATGAGCTGGATGATTGGAGAATGGTAAATGTGGTCCCCTTGTTTAAAAAAGATAATAGGGAGAATCCTGGGAATTATAGACCTGTGAGTCTTACACTAGTCTTAGACTCCATTAGTGCAAACTAATGGAGAGGATTCTTAAGGATAGGATCTATGAGCATTTGGAGAAGTACAGCCTACTCAAAATTAGTCAACATGACTTTGTGAAGAAAGGCCGTGCCTCACGAGTCTAAGGGAGTTTTTTTTTTAAGGACGTAAGAAAAGAAATTGATGAGGGTAGGGTGGTAGATGTGGTCAACATGGATTTTAGCAAGACATTTGACAAGGATCCCCCCATGAGAGACTCATTCCAGGCATGGAATGATGCATTTGGAAGGACAAACCAGAAGGCTGAGTACAGGGTTAATGGTCGGTTACTTAAGAGTGTGGTTGAACAGAGGGACCCTAGGGTCCAAATCCATGCATCCCTCAAGGTTGCCACACAGGTTGATAGGATAGTTAAGATGACCTATGGGATGCTGGGATTCATTAATGGGGAATTGAGTTCAAGAGTAGGTTCAAGGTTATGTTGCAACTCTACAAATCACTGATGAGACCACGTTTAGACTATTGTGTTCAGTTCTGGTCACTTCATTATAAGAAGGTTGTGGAATTTATGGAGAGGGTTCAGAGGAGAATTGCCAGGATGTTTCCTGGATTGGAAAGTAAGTCTTATGAGGCAAGGTTAGCAGAGCTGGGACTTCTCTCGTTGGAGCGTAGAAGGATGAGAGCAGATTGATAGAGGTCTACAAGATTATGAGGAGCATAGGCATAGGTGGACAGCCAACATCCGTTTCCCATGGCAGGATCAGCAGACAACAGAGGACATATGTACAAAGTTAGGTTTAAGGGATACATCAGGGGTAAGCTTTTTTAAAAAAAATGCAGAACATTGTGGGTGCCTGGAATACCTTGCCGTGGATGGTAATAGAGGCTGAAACATTGGGGTCATTTAAGAGACTCTTAGACAGACATATGGATGAAAGAAAGAGGGTTACAGGGTAGGGAGGGCTTACTTTTTTTTAAGGGAAGAGTATATGGGTTGGCACAACATTGAAGGCCAAAAGGCCTGTACTGTGCTGTATTGTTCTATGTTCGAAAGCTTTAAAATTGCATACAAACCTTTTGGCTGCATCATTAGAAACTGGATGGTCTGAGGGGAATTAATGAGTGCTTGATATTATTGCAATTCATTCAGTATTCAAATAAATATGAACCAAATTGAAGCTAATTATCGGGCATAAATTCTTAGTGTTTTGTGGGTTCCTAAAGTGTTTCTCATCCCTTCATCTGCACATGATTCTACATGTATGTAATTAATGCATTTAGATTACACGAGTCAGGATGAGAATGATGGCTTTTGACAAACATCTTAGTGAATTCTCCAAAATGGTCATGACAGGCATCTCTCCATGGGATGATATAGAATATTATAGTATGGTACAGGCCCTTCAGCTAGTAACATTGTGCTGATCCATGCAAATCTACTCCACAACAATCTAACTTTTTCCTACTTCATATCAATAACCTATTTTTCTTGCATCCATGTGCCTATCAAAGAGTATTTTAAATATCTAATTTCTTCCAGACTCCACCACCACCTCAAGCAAAAAGCTTTCCAGTCATCAACCATTCTTGGTGAAAAAAAAACTTAGCTGTGGTATCTCTGCCAAACATTTTTCACTCACTTTAAACCAATGGTTCTCAATCTTTTTCTTTCCAATCACATACCACTTTAAGTAATCCCTATGTCATAGGTATTCTATGATTAGTAAGGGATTGCTTAAAGGTGGTACGTGAGTGGGAAGGGAAGGTTGAGAACCACTGCTTTAGACCCAATTGCTACTGAAATAGTTTGCTTGAGAAAAATTCTCATTGGCCCACTTCCTTTGGAGTTATGAAAGCGTGCACATGAGTCAATTAGCGACAATTAAAACAGTGATTTTCAAACTTTTTCTTTTCACCCACATACCACCTTAAGCAAACCCTTACTAATCACAGAGCACCTATGGCATAGGGTATATGAGTGGTGAGTGGAAAGAAAAAGGTTGAGAACCACTGCTTTAAACAGATATCGTCTAGTATTTGCTGTTGTTACCCTGGTAAAAAGGTGTTGGCTGTCCACCCTATCCAAGTCCTTGGCACCCTTCTTCACTTTTGACATAACAAGTCTTTCAGGCAGGTCTTTCTTGCAGAACAACAGCAATCTGTGCATATATGACAGTGTCATAAGATTATCTGCCAATTTGACTCCATTATTTACCAATCTACTGCACTTTTAAAAAAAATAACAAATCATATACTATAGAAAAGATGCTGCCTAAGAAAGAGTTGCTGACAATGTGCTTTTAATTGACAAGATGAAATTGTTACCTCTTTCATTCTTTTCAATTTCGGTAAGGACTATAATGTGCCTTGTACACGACTGTGGAGTGCATGGATTGTGCATTAATTTAATGTTGTTTTTCATGAGATTACAATTGGTAAACCAACCAATAAACACTGCTACAAATCACCAATTATGCAATCCTATGGTTAACATGCAAACAAGTTAGATAATTAACTTGTGTCACAAGGATTTAACAAGGTAGTAACTTGCAGTCTTGCTTTTTGCTCATACTTTGACAAAGGACTCAGGCCTGAAACATTGGTAATAGACCTTTACCTCCTTATTGGTGCTGCGAAACTAGTCGAGTTCCTCCAGTGTTTTGGCTTGTTAAAGAGGTCTAGATCTAAAGAAGGTAAAATGACACTTTGCCTCAAAAAATTAAATGTTCGTATAGGTTTCTTTCACCTTAAAGACTTAAAGGAGAAAAATATAAGGATCACTGAGAAATTGACTACAATTCTCTCTAATATATATTGGTAATATTGAATTCCAATATTGTGGACCAGGTCATTAGGTGCTCGGCACTCTCAGTACTGCTATCCTCCACATTTCTGCCCTGGCGATCACTAGAGAGGTCTTCCAATTCATATCGGCATTCAAGATGGAAAGATCCAAACTTTGCCACGTATAAGACAACAGAGCAAGAGCGTTCCCAATGTGGCCCTCATCCTGATGTCCACTTTCATCAGGCTGTATGTGGAACCAAAGATCAATGGCACTAAGTGCCTCTATATGCTGAAATTCTACCTGTCCCAGGTGCTATGAAGGGTGGTCCTTGCACAATGTCCCAGTTAGCTGGACTTTGGCACACCACCTATCCTTCATGGAAAAGATTTCCCCCCCACCCCCCCCAAAATACCTTTGATGATATCGATCGGGCAGAAGCCAGCATAAAATGTCCTGCGCACACTGAGATACAAGGATTCAGTGGCGTGATTATGGAATGCCTCATCAGCAGTTCTCATGCAACAAGCACTAACATTCAGCCTGGCTGGTGATGAGAGGAGCATTCCCGGTCAGATCTGTCCTGTATAATAAGGACATCACTCACAAAGCACGTACTCCCCGAGATGACTGTGGTGGAATGGAGAAAGTCACCCACTTCTTGGCAAAATGCAGATTCGCAAAGAGTATGTGGAGAAGGATGCAAGGGTCCTTATCATGGTTGATCCTCAGCAGCTACATGACAGAGGACTCTCTGATTTATGGGCTGCTCCCAGAGATGCCCACAGAGCCAGACATCTGCAAGGCAAGAAGACCATCAATCTTGTAAAAGATGTATTTTTATCTCCCCAAAACCTTTTGGTCTTTCAGCACAATGTTTGTGCAGGAATGCTGCCAACTGGCACATTCCAGACTGCAGGAGTACATATTGAGGGACTCACTGAGGCTTGGTGTAGCCAACATGAGGGCACTATTAGGAAGGACCACAGTTCTTCTGTTACCAGGCATTGGAGGGCTAAAACTGAGGGGAAGCCCCTCAAACAACAAGGAGGGGGGGGGGGGTGGGGGGAAAGTAAAGACAAGATGCCACAGCAGTAGCAATAGTGTAATTTGAAATGAATGTAACAAGGCACTGCAATAGAAATGGATGGATGCAAAACTGAGGATGCGAAGAGATTTTGGACAGCTTTCTGTTCGCAATTAATTTACAGTGAGTAAAGTCTAATTTTTGGTAAAATTTGCGGAGATGAGCACTTTATGGTAAGGTGGGCATCTGTTGGACCAATGCATATCACTATAATTTCTGGTGCATAAACATAAAACAAATAAAATTGCTGGCGCTTCAGCTAAAATTCACCAATTTTTCTGAAAGTCTCAGCAGCTAGTGCAATGCTACAATGGCGCCAGCGACCCAGGTTCGAATCCTGAACCATCTGTAAGGAGTTTGTATGTTCTCCCCATGTCTGAGGGGGTTTCTCCCCATGTCTGAGGGGGTTTCTCCCCATGTCTGAGGGGGTTTCTCCCCATGTCTGAGGGGGTTTCTCCCCATGTCTGAGGGGGTTTCTCCCCATGTCTGAGGGGGTTTCTCCCCATGTCTGAGGGGGTTTCTCCCCATGTCTGAGGGGGTTTCTCCCCATGTCTGAGGGGGTTTCTCCCCATGTCTGAGGGGGTTTCTCCCCATGTCTGAGGGGGTTTCTCCCCATGTCTGAGGGGGTTTCTCCCCATGTCTGAGGGGGTTTCTCCCCATGTCTGAGGGGGTTTCTCCCCATGTCTGAGGGGGTTTCTCCCCATGTCTGAGGGGGTTTCTCCCCATGTCTGAGGGGGTTTCTCCCCATGTCTGAGGGGGTTTCTCCCCATGTCTGAGGGGGTTTCTCCCCATGTCTGAGGGGGTTTCTCCCCATGTCTGAGGGGGTTTCTCCCCATGTCTGAGGGGGTTTCTCCCCATGTCTGAGGGGGTTTCTCCCCATGTCTGAGGGGGTTTCTCCCCATGTCTGAGGGGGTTTCTCCCCATGTCTGAGGGGGTTTCTCCCCATGTCTGAGGGGGTTTCTCCCCATGTCTGAGGGGGTTTCTCCCCATGTCTGAGGGGGTTTCTCCCCATGTCTGAGGGGGTTTCTCCCCATGTCTGAGGGGGTTTCTCCCCATGTCTGAGGGGGTTTCTCCCCATGTCTGAGGGGGTTTCTCCCCATGTCTGAGGGGGTTTCTCCCCATGTCTGAGGGGGTTTCTCCCCATGTCTGAGGGGGTTTCTCCCCATGTCTGAGGGGGTTTCTCCCCATGTCTGAGGGGGTTTCTCCCCATGTCTGAGGGGGTTTCTCCCCATGTCTGAGGGGGTTTCTCCCCATGTCTGAGGGGGTTTCTCCCCATGTCTGAGGGGGTTTCTCCCCATGTCTGAGGGGGTTTCTCCCCATGTCTGAGGGGGTTTCTCCCCATGTCTGAGGGGGTTTCTCCCCATGTCTGAGGGGGTTTCTCCCCATGTCTGAGGGGGTTTCTCCCCATGTCTGAGGGGGTTTCTCCCCATGTCTGAGGGGGTTTCTCCCCATGTCTGAGGGGGTTTCTCCCCATGTCTGAGGGGGTTTCTCCCCACCCTCCAAAACATATGGGGCTGTAAGTTAATTTGGGTGTAATTGGGCAGCCAATTACTGAAATCACCTTCTATCGTGATACAAAAAAAAATAGAGCAGGTTGATTGAAAATGACAGATCCAAATATTCATCCAGTTATCTTGTTTGTTCAAAGTTCAGTGAAAATTTGGCTCTGGAATAGATGAACTGTTGTGATACCCAGTTGCCCCGTGGACAAATACTCTTCCCAGAGAAAGTGCAGCCTTCCCTTCATGTCCATTCATAGGCTGAGTACTAATAAAAATTTGTTTTTGAAAGAGAAGGGAAATGGCTAATATTAAGCTTGAAGAGTTAACAGGTCACAGAGCCTATGTACTAATGTAGATTACAAAAACTTGTTTGAAAGGCTTAAATATAGGAACTGGCCATTAGTGCAGCTGTTGCAGATTCTCATTGCATTCAATTAAAAATAAAAAATATCTTCATTGTTTAATATAGTCTCATTCTTTCATCAAAACGAAACAACATTAAATTTAACTGGTAACTTGGTTTCATAAACAGCATTCTCCTTGGAATTACATTGATTTTTCACATTTGTGACAGGAGAATCGTTTATGTCTTCTGGAACAATGAAAGTGTGAAAGTAAAGGAAGCATAGATCCATATCTTAAATACTTGACTGCTTTAGATTATCTCTGATCTTTTAAGCTTCATTGATCTTTAAAAAGCCACTTAACTTCAGAAAGCAGCTGCAATTGACCCAAGTAGGGTAGTTATATTATTAAAATAAGAATAATAATTATTCAATGGTCCAGTTAGTATTGCTATTGGTGCCTAGTCATAAATCCTTTGAAATACAAGGGATGCATGACTGGAGTGCATTTACATCATAGCCACACATCAACACTCCTGCACTCGCAGAAGAGATATTGAAGTATGCTGCCTTCATCTATGAAAGGGTAAAGAGTGAAAGACAGAAGATATAGAAAATATGGGTGCTCTTTTTGAATACTGTTGGACCACAGCACTTTTGATACAATAGTTAAACTCTATGTTTTTGCCTTCCAACCCCAATTAAAGTTAAAAACAAAAATGGTGTCAGGTCATTCACCATTACTACAAGTTTCAACACAGGAAACTTGTAACTTGCATAAATGCTAAGGCCCTTGTTAACTTTTTTAACAAAATGGAAAATCGTGGGAGCGCAAACACTGAATTTAAACTTTAAATCAATATGTAAATTTTACTTATAATAAACCATATAGTTATAATAAATTAATCCTTAAAATACTTTCACGAAAATATTAGGTGTAAACGCATTTACAGCTGACAGTGAAATGAAGAAAAACTCAACTTAAAAAGGGATTATAATATTAACTTGCAAGAAATGCTCTTTCGTATATTAACAAACCAGCAGGAATTTTAAATTGTACATTTTTAAATATAAACATACAGTATCGTAACAGACCATTTCGACCAATGATTGTGCGCTGCCCCATTACAACCCCCGGTACATTTCGAATGGTGGGAGGAAACCAGAGCCCCGAGGGAAAAACCCATGCAGACATGGGGAGAACGTACAAACTCCTTACTGACAGCACTGGATTTGAACCCAAGTCCCTATTGCTGGTGGTGTAACAGCATTGCACTAACCGCTATGCTAACTGGTCACCCAGTTAAATCAAAATATATTTCAGTATCAGTAGACATTTAGCGATTTTAGGAGAAATATCATTTGGAGTATCTCTCTCTTTCTCCACATACACACACACATACATACACACGGAGAAACTTTGCTCACCAAATGTCAGCATTAGGTACTCCTTATGGATGTACGATGGCTCCCCTCAATTCATCTAGCTGTTGAGTGAGACAAGTAATATAATACCAATATATGCTAAAAACATTTGTCTAAATGGTAGGCACAGATCAATCGTTATATTGAAATCACGTAAACTCACTGCACTTAGTGGAAAACTTCCATTTCCAAAGGTGAAAGTGCAGAAAGTCATTAAAGAAACTCAGAATGTAAAATGATGGAGTAGAAAGGAGAAGTGCTTTCAGGTTCCTCTTGTAAGTCACTTGTAAATGATAGCTGAAGAGCCGGATTTTTCACTTTAGGGCTCAATAAGGATGTATATTTTGTTGGCAGGTTTACATAGTTTTCTAGATTAGAACTACTCCATGGAAATATGCCCTTGGCCAACTGTGCCAGCAGGTAAATTCCAATTCTATTATAATCTTTTGATATATTTTGTGCTGATAAAAATTACTATCTGCTTTTTAAAGAACTAATTAATCTCCCCAGCACACACTCTCTCATAGTTGTTTCGCTATCACCTGAACATGTGATTGCTTTCTCCTTTGGTGATGAAATACCCTGAAATCTACAAAATAAATCTCCTCCATGATGATGTTTTCAAAACACATCAAAAATCTGACAGATTTTTAAAATATTCCTCTGGGTCACAAAAGATTGTATTAAGCTCCATTAAAATGCTTCTCTTCATATTTTCTTCATTTAACCAATTACCATCAATATTTCCATCTTCTTCCCTGATGATAAATAGCCCCCAGACTTTGGATTCATTTTGTGAGTTTTATGTGCCTTTGTATACAGAATGAAAGTATTTTATTTGGAAATTCTAGAAGACTTTCATGTTACATCATCCGCTGGAATGATCAGAATTTTAAAATATTGCCTTGGCTTATTTCAGCATGAGAAAGATATTAATCTTTTTAATTTGTGTGAATTCCTTATTGACTGATAGATACACAATTAATTTACTGAAACTATTTTGACACCATGTTACTAATGGATTGATTATTGCCACATACTTTGTACGGTTAGTAAAGCATAGCTTTAGCATATCAATAACAGGGTCACCTTACCAACCAAAAAATAAATTAAAAAGCTTTTCTGCATAAAAGAGGGAATCATCAAAGAGCTGTGCATTCCACATTTAATGACACAATGTAATTAATTGCCACAGAGATTTATAGGTTACATTTGGTTAAACTTGAGAATTACTTTATTCATTCATAGAATGTGGCTGTCACTGTCAGTTCAACAACTACTGCCCTCAGGAAAGTTAAGAGTGCAATAGTACGCCACGCAGCTGAAACCGCTCTATGGTTCCCAGAACAGTTCCAGCTGCGTGGGGGATTATGGGTAGGGAAGACGGCCATTGCTCTCCCATGTTTTGAGCCACAGAGAGCAGCCCTGAAGGCCGAAGCAACCCAGTGTGGCTGTCCCATCCCGCACTGGCCGCCCCCGATGGTCCCCGCTGCCCTGACTGCTCCCACTGCCCCTGACTTGGAGGGAGAGGGGTAAGTGGGGAGATGGGTCGCGGGCTGACGGCATCATCAGCTCACCCACAGACACCTAGCGCAGCTGCCAATTCAGATAGATAGGCGGAGGGCTGCATTGTGGAGATTATCCCTCCCGGAGAGGGGTTGGATTATGCGGCTTGGAGACCACCTCCACACCTTCAGAGTTAGGTCTTTATGAGTTTTGACGGATTTTTTTCCGCTTTTACATCCCTTGTTTTTGCCTATCTGAAATGGGCTCATGAGATGGTTAACGTGAGCAGTTCCTTTGGTGTTCAGCATTCTCACTGCCCGTGGGAAGAAGCTATGACACCTTTCACACTTGCATCCCCAGTAAATCAGCCGTTCGTTGCCCCGGGATAGGGATGAGGGTTTGGCCTTTAACACTACACCACTCCTAACCAGGACACTGCTGAACACTTTTACACTTGCAAGCATTTATCCCCAGCATTTGGTCTGTTCTACCTTTAATCAATAGTGCCTGCAATGTTGCTGCCCATTTCACACTTGCCTGATCTCAATACCAGTGTGTGCAGACACCTGGGATTGTACTAGGGGTTAAGGCCGGCAATCCCAGCATGAGCTGATGTCATCTGACGCCTGCGGTGAGCAGATTTTACTTTCACACTTGCCACTTTAAAGGCCGATTGGCATTTGATTCCTGGGATCACTGGCAAGTGTGAAAGGGGCTTGTGAAGCTGTTCCCCAGCCTGGTGGTGCTGGCTCTGATACGCCTGTATAACTTCTTGAGAGTGGCTGAAGGGCTTTGGGCTGTCCAATAATTTTAGACACATTCAATTTCTCTTCTGCTCGTAATCATTTTAAAATTTTGTTTTATTTAGCTTTATATTTAGAGATACAACATTGTAACAGGCCCTTCTGGCCCATGAGTCCATGCCATCATATTACTTAAGTTCGGTTTTTATTAAATTTCCCCTTGTTAGTTCCTTAGATCAGTATCATATTCTGTACTTTGTTACATGAACAATACAATTTAGGAAATCAAGCTGCAAACAGACCACTTCTATTTGAGAGAGTCTAAAATTCTATCATAATCAAGATGAAAACTAAAACAAAAATGTGTTTAAAAAGTGCATCAAGTTGTGGCAGCAAGAAGCTGCATATCTTCTAGTCAAACATCCTTATTCCTTAACTGCAGAACATTCAGCATGCTGACATGTCAAAGGTATTAACTTTATACAATTCTGTATGACTATATTGTATCGAAAACAATAAACATCTAGGGAATAGTTGTAATCCAGTCTCAGGGTTCAGATGACATCTACAAGTTTCGTTTGTAAAATCTATGATGTATTTGAACCACTCTATTTGGATAGAAGCCAAATTTCTGACTCCCTCTCAATTCAACATGTACGTTAATTCACCAAATACAAATCTGCAGTAAACTATACATTCATTTGGTTTGTTTCCATGGTTGCATGATTACAATTGGAGACATGTTAAATTAAGCATGAGATTTTAATTCTGATGCGGATTACATGACCAATGCAAAGTTGGGAATTTCAGGAACACCCCAATCACCACCATTCCTACCCCCTCCGCAACCTTCATACTTGTTTTAATTCATTGCCAAATCAAATACTTTTTCAATAATCTTTTGGATTGGTTTATCAACAGCTGGAAACAATATTGTTCTTGGAAATCTGGACGGGGGAGTCAGCCAAATTAAAACCAGAGATAAATCTGATCTTGTTTAGCAGAAGGATGTGGTAATTAAATACTAAACTGAAGTGAGTTGCTTTACTGCCATTAAGATCTACTCTGCTGAGCATTGTCTTGTGAACTACTCCTTTCTGAGGCTATCAGAGGCTTTTAACTATGTATTGATTTTCATTGCAACCAACACTTATAGCACAAAAACCTAATGATGATTATATTTAGTCTGCATCTCAATTCTCACTGCTGCACAATTCGGGAATAAACAAACCATTTACAGCCAGTTTATTGATTCTTATGCAAGGAGCCCTGAATTTGACAAAGAAGTGGTTGAATAAAGATATCTATAGATTACCACCTTCTAATCTTGCACAATGAATCAACCATGTGACATAACTGAGCAAAAAAAAATCAACATACAATTTTTGAATGGAATTATTACTGCATCAGGATGCTAAAAATTACTTTGAAGAGGTTTTGGGGGTAACAAGTACTTGAAAGATTAAAACATTTCACAAAGTAAAAACTGTTCACTAGTAATGTGGCTGAAGAACAGGCAGGTGCTGGAGTCTAGTGCAATGCACAAAAGTGGTCGAGGAATTCAGCTGGTCAAGCAACACCTGGGATCAGGAAGAAACTACATCAAATTCTTTCCCCACAGATGCTACTTCATTTGTTGAACTCCTCCAGCAGAGAAACCAAAAAGCTGCAGATCCTGAAATCTTGTGCAACAAATTGCTGGAGAAACTCAGCATGTCAGACAGCATCCAGGGATAGAAACACCGAGTTGAAAACTTATTTCCAGCAGCATATTTTCTGCTTCAGATTCTAGCATCTGCAGTTTCTTGTCCTATAGTTCTGCAGCACAGAAACAAGCCCTTTAGCCCACCTTGCTCATGCCAACTCAGCTAGTCCCACTTGCTATTATGAATGCATTATCTCCACTTCCACCGTTTCCTCTGTCAGCTTGTTCTATGCAGAACACAAAAATGCCAGAGAACCGCAGCGCCCATTGGAGGAGAAAATATGCGACCAAAGTTTTGGCCTGGGCCCTTCTTTAAAGTATGAACAAAAAGCAAGTAGGGGCCTGAATAAAAAGACTGGGGGAGGAGGGATGTACCATCTCTGTGTGAAAAGGTTGCCCCTCAGGTCCCTTTAAAAAATTCCCTCTATATCTATTCTGGGGACAAAAGGTCCCATTAGAAACATATCAAACTGGTCAGTGTTTGGAGTTAAGCATAATGGTAAGTGCAACAGGAAATAAACTTAAAATCCAGATGTTTCTGAATCAGTTGTTTTGGTATTGCAAATTCAGTAAAACCTCGTTAGCACGTGGTAGTTGGGGTCCAAGATTTCATACCGCTTTACAGCCGAGACACAGAACAGATCCATATATGTCATGATACAGGAAAGCAAAATACCGTGACTCAAACCCTATAATCAGACATTTAAGACCTTTAAACTCCACATATTAACATACACATCTTCTAAATGAGTCATGAGAGTCCATTTTTGAATTAGCGGCTGTTAGCCTGGCATCCTAAAGTCAATGTTTGGGGTCCACGGACACCCGTGCTATAAGCGATTCCCCAGGTTACCGAATCGCGTTCTAGCTAGGTTTCACTGTATTCTGTAACACGAGAGTCTACCAATAAAATTGACGCTGAAATAAAAGTAAAATAAATAATTTCAGAATTAGAATTTATCATCATTGACCAAGTCACAAAAGTCTGTTTTGCAGCAGCATTTCATATTATGAACCATCTTTTACAACAATAAAATAAAAATACTGTACACAAAAAGTAAGGCAGTGTCCTTGGTTCATTGACCATTCAGGAATCTGATGACAGAGGAGAAGAAGCTGTCCTCATGCGGCGGAGTGATCCTGTATCTCCTTCCCGATGACTTGGGTGTTGGGGGTCTTTGAGGATAGAGGCTGCTTTTTTAAGACACTGCCTCGTGTAGATGTTACAAGTATGGAGTCTCATTCTTTCAGATATTTCAAAAAATAAAGTTTGGGGTTTTTTTGCTTTTTGTTTCTCTGTGTTAATCTTATTTTTCTTTACTTGTCTTTGTTTTACAATCTATACACGAGTAAAGTGAAATTCCTACTTCCTATTTTAAATTCTGCAATTCTTTGACAGGTGAGTAATCTCATTTTAAGAGATCCTGTGAAAAAGGAAGTATTGTGAAACACATATTTTCAGTTGTAACTTTTAGGTGCCAAAAATTCCTTGGACCCAATGGTCTCCCTCTCTCATGATAAAAGAGAAATAAATAAATTGAATCTCACAGTTAAATGGAACACAATTTACCCCTTGATACAACCTGCTGGGTGGCAAGAGATTTTAGAAATCTATCAGTACAGGACTGAATTTAAAATGATGTACCTAAATTATAATATTTGATTGACCACGCTAGCTTTGTGAAATAATTTGGTTGCCTAATCCAGCATTCATTCAAAATAAAAGTAGATAGTTTGGAAGTGGGTGGGGGCATGGATTTCATTTTTTTTTTGGCCAACACCTGACCTATAACCCATTAATTTATAGGAATTGAAAATCTCTCCTGCATGACACACTGATGATTCTTGCACTTGACAGATAGTAATGCATGTCCTGCCACAAATCCCTGGCAGGGGACACCACTGTTTCTGCTCAAAAGCCTGCAACTGATCCATCATGGCCATCGGTCAGTACAGAAGGTGTCCTCACTACCAACTAATACATCTAGCCAATATATCACATTAAAAATCCAGGATACTTATAAAGCTGAAAATAATCACAATTTTCCTGATATCTTGGTTTCTTTGGGAAAAAAAAACACGATACTGTGGTATAGAATTATAGCATGAATAAAAGATGCTAAGCTGATATTGTGTGTCGACAAAGAGTCCATTAATCCTCTCTTGCTAAACAATAACATGCTTAGAAAACCCATCTCAAAAATGCAGAATCTCACAGGTGAACGAGCAATACATATAAAAACATTCCTTGTTCGGATGTACAATAGACATCAAATTTCTCAATTGATCAAATACCATAATTTCTGCAATACAAAATAAAATATATTCTTTGAAAATCTGTTGATACAAGATTGATAATGTGGCTTGATAATGTGGATTGATAATCAGCTATCAAAAAACTGTGGTATATAATTATTCTGTAAAGACTCACGTTACAAGAGCCTCTTCTACAACACATTAATAGCAAACAATTGTCTATGCACTGACATTGCGCTGTTTCGAAGTTGGAGTATGATTGACATAAATATTATTTGGTTTTCAGAAGAAAAAGTCACTGTTCCAACAAAAGACCAACAAACCTCTATTTCTTCAAATTTCTGAGCAACTGTACTAAAGCAACTTTGAAAATCATACATTAAATCTATACCTTGAACAACATGGGTAGTTCAGAGAATAAAATACTATTTCTACATCACAACTAGTTTGTATTTTGTATGGCACAATGCATTAAATTTGTTTTAATAATTTCTTATTTTCAAATGATATCAAAAAATTGAAAAAAATATTTTCAGTTGATTAAATCACCTTTGCCACCAACATCCGCCCCACATTCAATTCACCAGGATTATTTTTGACACTTTCTTTCCATCTCAATAAAGTTTAGGACAGGAACAGGTGCTTTGGCCCACAATGCTGCTCTAAACATGATGCCCAAGTTAAACTCTGCTGCTGTCAAATGATGCATATCCCTCTATTCCCTTCCTTTACCCACTAATATCTACTGTTAACCTACAGATTGCCACAGTTTTCTTTATTATAATTCTTCCATTTTGATCTCCTCTAAGAACACCAGTTTCTCTGTCTTCACCCCATCTATTCTTAAGATGAGGTTTTACAAACTCAGAAAGGTGAAATATCCTGCTCCTTTAGGAAACCTGGCTTTCCCATGCGGTTGTTGATTACGCCTTCTCATGCATACCATCTATTTCTCCACACGTCTGCTATCACCCCCTCTTCCCAAACAGAGATAAGGCACTTTCAGGTGGCCAATTGCCCGCATATAAAGCCGCATGTTTAGGCAATATGCGTCTGTTTTGAGGTCACCTGAATGTGCAGGAGGAACTCTTGAGGCAAGCTACGTAACCCTCCTTCGAGAGTGATAATCAGCTCAGCTCAGTGGCTCCCCCAGCTATCTGAATGGAGTCGGCTGAAAGCAGATGTTAAAGGGTCAGGCTGCTGATCACAGCTGACACTGGGCAGGAGCTCCTGGAGTGTGCTCAGAGCCGCATAGAATGCACCTGAAAAAGCCTATAGTTTCCTGTTCCTTATTTTTTTTTAAACTCCTCTTGCCTCCAAATCCAATGTAGCATTCTTTACTATTTCCATCTGCTTCAATGGATCCCATCATGAGCCACGTTTTTGGTTCCCTTCATTTTGACTCTCAGAGACACCTCAGTCCTCTCAGCCTTTCATACACACCCCTTTCCATTCCCCTGGCATTGTCCCCTTCAACCATGGGAGATGCAACACATGCATCTGCACTTCCCCCATGAGCACCGTATGTAGACTAAGGACCCATTTGCAGAGCACCTGCATTCTGTCCACAACAATCATCTGGTTCTCTCAGTTGCACGTCATTTCAATTCTTCTTCCCATTCCCCCCATCTTGTCCTCAACCTTTTCCGCTGTAATACCAATGTAAGATTGAAGAACAACACCACACAGAATACTGCTCAAAGACATGAACAACAATTTTTCAAATTTCAGATAACTCACTCCTCCTCTGTTCCTTCCCCACTCTCACCAGTCAACCCAGCAACTCTGTTCACCTTCTTAGTCCTTCCCCATCATTACCTCGGCTCACATTCTCCCCCACCTGGTTCCATCTGTCCATCACTCACATACCTATTGACATGGGATTTTTCCCCTTTGATTGTCTTTCCTCCCTCATCCCTGCTCCTCCACCTGTCCCATCACCCCCACCCCCTTTTCTAGTCCCACCTATTACCACCAACCTCAGTCTCACTTCTTCTCATTTTCATACACCGGCTATTTTCCATATATACCCTCAGTCCTAATGCATGGTCTTGACCTGAAACATCTCCAATCCCTTTGCTTTACCAGATGCTCCCTGATCCCTCCTGGGTTCCACCTGCAGTTTTCATTTTGCTCAAGATTCCAACATCATCATTCTCTTATACCTCCAACTTAAAAATCTTCCATCTCCTCCTTTGGGAAACAGAAAATGGGGAGGCAAAATCCATTTATTTTGATAATACTCCAAAGGAATGCTGGCATATTTTCTCTACAACACAGTCACATTGTTATGCAGTAAGACCCCTGTAATCCATAATCCAAGCAACCAGGAAAAAAAAAATCACAGAAATGAAAGAAGTAAAGATTACGGAAGTTTAAAATTGGCGCACCTCACCATTAGTTTGCCAATCATGAAATCACAAGCAACCAGAAGATTTACTTATCCAGCAGCATCTACCAATCTCCATTGGTGCCAGATACCAGGGGTTTTATTGTACTGACAAACAGGAGGTATTTTTTGATTAAGCTCATTATCCAACTTTCCTGTCAGTTCACAAAGAAACGTGGAAGGTAAAATCTTCAACATTACCAGTCCAAAGTACTTCATGATCGTCGTCAAGAGCAATTTTAAAATATTAAAATCTGTGCAAATTTAAACTGTATACTGGATTACAATATAGGTTGAGTACCCCTTATCTTTGGGTTCAGACATATACAGCAGTACATCATTGACAAACAGACAAATCTTGTGCTGAATTTGCTCCGCCTTGAAGCCTTTGATTTGAGGATCACCTCTAACCATTTCTGCTAGAGATTCTATTGCCATAACAAATAATGCTGGAGAGAGGGAGAAGCCCAGCCTACTCGATCGACTCAACGGACACATTCCTGATATCTGATTATTAGTTATTACTTTTGCCTGTGGATTTTGGTATAACGCCCTAATCCAGTTTATAAATCCTCGTCCTATCCCCAGTTTTTCCAGTGTTTTAAACAAGGGCCATTCAAGTCTATCGAATGTCTTTTCTGCATCCAAAGTTACTACCATATTGGGGTCCTTCCATGATTGAGTTCAGTGTATTATGTTAAATCATTGCACCAGATTATTTGATGCTTGTTGCCCCTTAATAAATCCTATTTGATCTTTATATATTAATTTGGGTAAATACTGTCCTAGCCTATTTGCCAGTGCTTTCGCTATTATTTTATTATCTACATTTAAAAGAGTTATTGGTCGATAAGATTAAGTTTTCAGAGGATCTCTATTCTTTTTTGGCAACACAATTATTATTGCCATTGAGGAGGAGTCTTGAGAAGGAGTCTGGTAATATCTGAGTTTTCACTGCTTGCTCTATTGCATCCATAAACAAAGGCATTAACAGCTCTTTAAATTCTTTATAAAACTCCACTGGAAATCCATCCTCACCTGGGGCTTTATTAGCCTGAAGAGTTCCCAGTGTTTTTTTCAATTTCTTCCCTAATAAAATGTAAATCTAATTTTTGCCTGTCCTCATCATTCAACTTTGGGTGTTCCACTCCATCCAGAAATTTCTTTTTCAACCTCATCTCCTGGCGAGTCAGGTTTACATATTTTTTTTATAATATTGATGAAATGTTTCATTTATCTCTTTGATTATATGCAATTGTATCATTTTCCTTCTATATAGCATTTATGGCTCTTGTTGATTCTTCAGCCTTCACTTGCCATGACAGTACTTTATGTGCCCTTTCTCCTAATTCGTAGTATTTGTGTTTTGTGTTTAATATTGTCTTTTCTACTCAAAATGTTTGTAAAGTATTGTATTAGATCTTCTAATTTTCCATTGTTCTATATCTATCCTGGTCTCCGGTTCTCTGACATTCTTTTTCCAATTCCCCTATTTCTGTCTCGTTTATTTATTTCTGCATTAAATTATCTCAATCTTTTTTGTGTATGAAATAATTTGTCCTCTCAAGTATGCCTTTAATGTGTCCCCATATTAAAAAAAAAATCAGTCAAACCCAAATTAGTTTCAAGGAAAAAATTTGATCTGCTGTATTATAAATTGTCTAAAATCCTCCCTTTTGAATAACATCGTATTTAATCGCCATCTATATTTATTTTCCTGTTTCCCCAATATATGTGTTACCAAGGTTAGAGGCGAGTGATCAGAGTACAGCCTAGGTAAATATTTGTTTTTACTACATGGTCTTTCGGACTTAACGATAATAAAAATAAATCTATTCTAGAATGAGAGTCATATTTTTAAAATAAAATGAGTAGTCTCTCTCCTTAGGGTCTCCACTCATCCATCAAATTTAAATCTTTCATATATGAAAGTGTTAACTTGGCTGTTTTAGCTCTTGTTACCATTTTTGCTGATTTATCAAGGATTGGATCCAGGCAAAAATTAAAGTTTCCTCCAATCAATATATTTTGCCTTCCCTCTGCTGCTTTTAAAAATACATCCTTCACAAAGTCTTTGTCATCATAATTCGGGACATAAATATTCATAAGAATCCAAAATTTTGAGTAAAGTTTTCCGTTTATCATTACATATCTACCCACTTGGTCCATTGAAGTACCAAGGCAAACGGGACATTTTTATTAATCAGGATTGCCACTCCCACTGCTTTTCATTTAACTTATGAAAAGACCTCTCACCCCCACCCCCCCCCTTCCACAACCACCACAGTTTATCATGTTCCACTTTAGTAAGATGTGTTTCCTGGAGAAATACCATATCGAGTTTTTAAAAATTTTTTTTAAAATATGTGAGTATTATTTTCCTTTTGACTGTTCCATATAAACCATTAACATTAAAACTTTTAAACTTCAATGACATATCCAAAGCAGCATATTAAAAATTCTGTGCAAATAAATAGATATGTAAAGAGTTTCATGATCCATACCCTGCACTAAGTATCATACAATCTCTACTCCGGCAGTGACGTAGACAGGAAGTCCCCCAAGGCCCAAAAAAATGAAGCCTCCAGGGATAAAGAAGGAGAACTCCACCCTAAAGCAATATCTTGAAAACTATTCTTTCCCCGTTGATGCCATTACCCCCCCCCCCCACTTAATCCCAAGTTGTACCGTGCTATACCTTCAGTACCTTCTTTCCACTCTCCGAGCTCCCAAGAACCATAGATAGGATAAAACTTTCACATTTCATAATAAAATGTAAGACAATCTTCAAACAAAAAAAAATTGAGTATGTCCCTAAATATCTTATTTACACCAATCTTTTCACAGTTGACTTTGTTGTTCTTCTTCATAACTGTCGAATAAACTCTTCCACCTCCTCCTTCAATTTAAGGTATATTCTTTTACCTTCAGAGACTTCGACTCTTAACGTTGCTGGGTACAACATTCTGTATTTAAAGACATTTTCACGGAGTTGCTTCTTTTCTGAATTACCACATATCCTGGAAGTACACAATCTCTGCATTGTCCCATTTTATGGAGAATGAGAGTTCCGTAATTCTGATAAGCAGCTCAAGATTGTCTCTCTGTCCTTGAAGCTCAACAATCTCACCAAAACAAGACGAGGGCAGGCTTCACCCATTCTCCTTGGTTCTAGCATTCAATGAGCACATTCAAAGGACTTGAGGGATCCAAGTCTCAAAGATTTTCATAGTATCTCCGACTTCTGCACCTTCTCTCAGGCTAACTATTCACACATCGTTCCTCTGACTGAAGTTCTCCATGTGATCCAGATGAAGCTGCTTATCTGTGACCCATTGTTTAGCTTTGATTTTTAATTCCTTGATTTGTTTTTCATGCTTACAGAGATCTCGGCGCCATCTATTCTTTCAGTTAAGTCATTAATGGCTTCATCCACCTCTCTCACTGAAATGATAAGTGGTTTAATGGCAATCTCTACATTTGTAAATCATTGTCCCAGACCTCCAAATTCTTGCAACAGAGTTTCTAGGTTCACTGTTCATTGGGAGGAGGAAGCATCTCCACCCACATTGTCCGTCAAAGTGACTGAAGCTGGAGCTTTTTCCAATGCAGATTTTGTTTTTCTCCCCCCATGTGATCTTCCAGTCATCATTCAGTAGTTTTCTTCAAAAGACATGTCTACACTTTTGCAGTCAAAAAATTCTATCAAAACCACTTTTTGGTCGTCTTTTAGAGAATTTTCTCAGAGAAGCATGTCTGCGCAGCCACCCAACATAGCACTTCTTAACTAAATGGCCCTTTTTGCTACACTCATAGTAGACAGTGTCTTTCAATTTGCACTCATTTTCATAGTGCATCCCTCCACACCATAAACATTCCACCCACTTTGCCTGTATACCAGTTTAGTTTCCCTCCTGACTTGGTACACTTTTGCTGACTGCGACCCCCTCCACCACCACCATGTCCTTTCTGGATATTCTTTGCATTATTAGGAGCTATCTCCATGCATTGAGTTTTCTTGAAAGTCAGCAGTGGAGTTGCCCCCAACATCATCATTATTAATGTGGCTTACCAATCTATCACAGAGCATGTCATCCAATATTGCCTTGATCTCAATGTTCTGATAGCTGCCAAAGCTCAAGCACAAAATTGGCCACAGACTGTGCTGGCTTCCTGAAAAGGATGTGAAACTTAAAACCGTTGGACTCTCACAGAAGGTTTTGGTTTGTGGTGGTTCCCCACAAGTTTGACCAAATGGCATTTTCCCTGGTTTTCACAGTGTAGCCAAGTACCTTATCAACTTGTACGTTTTTGCCCCTTACACACTCAGAAGAATAGAACACTCTTAGCCTCCTAAGTAATTCCATTAGCACAGAAAAAGTGTCCCAGCATTTCTTCATACTCCGGCCAATCCTCATTTCCTTCCACGAATTTACTAATAATCCCAAACACAGCCACCCAAATGCACAGCTCCAGTTCAAAACGGGTTGACACTTCCACACAGGCAGTTCACCTCAATGCCAAAAGTATGTGCTATCTTCTACTTTGAGATAGAACCACTTGACAACTTCAAGCTTGACACACACAAAGAGGCTTGACTTCTTCCTCTGGACACAGCATGGCCCCAAGTTAAACAAGGTACACAGGAAGTAAAGACAGACAGGAAGTAAAACCCCTCCCAGCCTCACTTTAAAAACAGCTCACATTACAATAGTAATCTTTTGATCACAACACAGCATTGTATGTGGAGACAACCTGCAGTTGTTTGTTGTTTAACTACTGATACAGATATTCTGCTGCTTAGTTACCCAAAGTTACTCATTATTCTAAAATCCAAAATCTGAAACACTTCTGGTCCCACGCATTTGAGATAAGGGATACTCAACCTGTACGATGCAATTATAGCATGACAGGTCTAGTTCCACCCACCCGCCCCTCCTTCATGATCATTATTAAATACTCCAGCAGCAACATTCTATGGGAGATAAGAACAGGTCAGAGCCTGGGTATTTTGATCCTGATACCCTCTAATCAACCATATAGAAGGCAAAAGCAATACTTCCCACTTCTCTGAATGTGTGAATCTCAAACAGTCAAAGATATTGATCCCACGCAATATACATTTAATTAGCATTTAAATATTCTTCGAGTCCTTCACCAGTACACTATGTGTGCATACTTTATACTGCTATTCATGCATTATTGCTGGAACCTTTACAAAACTTTCAAACCAATAGCACATGGATTGCTGCTCACTGCTTAACTTGCAAGGGCAATTAGGGACAAGTAAATACTGCTCTTGCCAAGAACACCAACAGAAAATGAATGAATATAAATTTTCCCACCTTTCAGAACATCAAAAACCCAATCCTTAATGTACGAGTGCTTAATATCTGACATCCTATCAAAAAGATAACTTTGGTTCTGTAACAACAAATAATTCTCATAAAATTAAGCCAGATTAGAAACATACTGCCGATAACAACTACCAGAACGGATTTTTTTTTTTAAAATCAGGGGAGTTGGTTTTTAATTTAGGGTACGGTATTGTGCTTCCATGTAACAGTCCTTTCTCCATTCAAAACTGACAAATAGTGAGCTCTTCAAGATTCATGACTTCAATATAATTGATAATATATAGTTAAGTTTCAGCATTTGCTAACAATTCTGTAAAATTCTCATCATAAGTCAGCTTTGACACGCTGTTTGTTAAAAGCAGCAGTTTCTTGCACTGTCTGCTTTATGCATTGAAATTTATCAGCCACTTTTTATATCAGTTCTTTAAAGGAAAATAGACTAGTTAAAATGTAGTGTATTATTTCCTTGTGGAGAGGGGGGGTAATTTTAACCCTGGATTGACCAGATTTTTGAGTTTTTGAATGTTGATATGCATCATCTGATCTGCATCATCTGATATGCATCATCTGATATGCATCATCATCTGATATGCATATCATCATCTGATATGCATCATCATCTGTCTGTTGTTACCTTGGCAGTAAATGAGAAATATATTTGCATCTACCTCTTGCACTTTGAAATTCTCTATTTCCATTCACAAGCAGTGAATCACAGCAGAGAACAACATCTTGCATTTATATGGCATCTTTAACATGGAAAACCATGCTTTTGCATTTCGCAGAAGTATTTTCCAAACAGCAATCAGCACTGAGCCAAAGAGGCAGCTGTAAAGTAGGTGAATAAAAGCAAATAAATAGGGTTAAAAAGACTATGAAAAGATGGGAAAATTCAACAGGGAATTTCAGAGCACAAATCTACAAGACCAAATCCACCAATGAGAATAGTTGGAGGAGCACATTATTTGTGAAGGGTTCTTGCAATGACGCACTTTAGAGTCTGAGGAGGAGCGAGACCAGGCAGGAATCTAAACACAGGCTGGGACTATTTTAAAAAGGAGGTGTTGATAATCAGGAGTCAACATAGGTCAATAAGCACAGACTTGATGTGCACCATGTCCAAGTCACTTTGTTGTCTCAAATCAAAAACATCTTCTCAGAGGGCTAGTTTTGCAGCATTTAAATAAACCAAAATAAAACGAAAGTTAGCTGTTCGCAACCAAATGGGGCATGACTGATTAAAGTAAAATGAATACTATGGTATTTGATGGGTACATTAAAAATCATTTTTCGGTAAGTCAGAAATAAAATAGTGAATAAATTAGGGCCAATCAAATCTAGACATTTGGGTTAAAGCTCATTTGAAAAGATACAAATTAAATATTTTCCATTAACAGGAGCACAGGCCTAGAGATATTAAATACTTTTAGTGCTTCATTGGAAAATGGTCCTATTTATTTTTCCCTCAGAAAATACATGAAGTAAATCACAAAAATTGAGTATTGCAATACACAGATCGTGATTTTTTTTTGCACCTTGAAGTAATTAGATATATTGAGTATTGCAATACACAGATCATGATTTTTTTTTGGCACGGTTCCTAATTTCTTCACCTTGAAGTAATTAGATATATTGAAGCATCTTTCAACTATTCTGTTCAAGTCATTTTTTGGGATTAGCATCCCTGCTAGATCAAGCTTTCTATGCCTGCATCACCATCACAGTCTCTTTTGCTGATTTCCACAGCTGTCAAGAGCTTCCTGGTGCTTCGCAAGCTTTCCCAACTCCATCCAGCCAGCACAAAAAGTAGTGGTATTGATTCAAAGCTTTTGACATGCTAATTTGCTTAGCAACTGCATTAATCACTTTCCCATCCAGGCACACTTCAAAATGAGACATTTTTCAAAGGTAAGATGTCTTTTTCAACACAAGACCATTTATTTTAAAATAATATTTTACTATCAAGTTCAAATGGTTGGAATCGTTTGGATAATTTGGCTACAATTTTTTTAATGATACTACTCTTGAATTTTCGAACATTCATTCATTTTGTCCCAATAACCCTTTGTGCAAAATGCAGAAAAAGCAATTGCAAATAAAACCATGTTAAATTTAGTCACATAAGGAGCTGCTCAATGTATTAATTATAATCAGAAAGGAAAAGATTGGTATGGAAATAACAATACTAAGCAGATTGATTTATTTGTCAAAGATAGCAAGAACAGTGGCAGATCATCACAGCAAATAAAAGGACTGTGCAAAATTTTGTAGGTTGAGCTCGAATGCAAAAGACACACAAATTTGAAATAAAATACAAGTTAAAGAAAATGTTGCAATGATATAACAAAAAGTAATTTGCAAATATGCAAGTTTTAAACAGTTGAATCTGAAACAAAAGAACTGAATAACTGAATATTTTCCCAATTCTAGAATTGTCATTGGTGAAGGAGAAAAAGTTTTTGGTTAACCTCTGACCCCTTAAACTGAAAGAAACAAAGAGACGATCTGGAGCCATGTCAGAACACAGTCAAACTGCAAACAGCAGGGGATCAAACTGTCAAAATAACACTTGGCAATTTATTGGTGGATAGTATCTATGATGCTCTGGCTAGTCACAGAATCAAACCACAAAACTTGGTTGGGAAACTCAGGACAAACCATCATTAGAAACATTTGATTTGTTTCTGAAACTTCATTGCTTACAAACTTTAATCTGGATATTATCAAACTACCTGACAGAAACACTTTAAAGCAAGGGTGACCATGTGTCTTTTCTCTGCATCACAAGTGTTTCAAATGCTTGACCTTCTTTTGCTCTTCAAGCTTCTTGAATATGTTATATAATTGTCAGGAAGCTTGATTTTAATGATGTTTTCAACCTGGAACTAGTAAAACAATAGGATTATCTGTATATGTAAAGTATGTAATAATATCACATCTTTTGTAAGTCATGTTTCAAAAAAACTAGGATCAATTAGTTAGCAGTGGCCATTCCATCTATCAATATGGTCTAGAACTTTACCATACTTATCAATACCAACATAAGAAGGATCAAACCAAATCATTAATTCTTAATACATTAAAGTTTTAAATGACTAATCACATCAGTTACACATGGATGGCCAAGCACGTAGATCAATGGGTCCATCGAAGGTTGTGGAGGCCTTTGAAAGCACTGGAGAGTTAGAGCATGTCATGATTATCATCTCGTTGCTGGAGTCTGGAACTTTTCCAACCATCACCTGGTTTCGGTGATGCCATCAAACAAGACAGACTGAGGGGATTTCTGTTCAAATTTAGCTATCTGGAGAAATTAGTTTCCAGCTTAGACCTGTTACGTCATGTCAGTGAAGACAAAACCAATGGATTCTCAGAAGCCATTTGTGTCACACATTTCCAAATCTTTCTCATCACAATTCTGCACCTCACCAACAAAGTTCCCACTGGAGTGGAGCAAATGGGACTTTGTCGATCTTTTACATTGCTTGCAACTCAGAATCAAGGTTGCTCCGACCTGCTTTTATTGAGTAATGATGTTCAGACCACACACACACACA
Organism: Narcine bancroftii; assembly: GCF_036971445.1. Classification (NCBI taxonomy): domain Eukaryota; kingdom Metazoa; phylum Chordata; class Chondrichthyes; order Torpediniformes; family Narcinidae; genus Narcine; species Narcine bancroftii. The sequence continues at coordinate 86,194,290 of NC_091477.1, forward strand.
CACACACACACACACACACACACACACACACACACACACACACACACACACACACACACACACACACACACACACACACACACACACACACTTTCACCTGTGACCAAACTTTACTCCAAGTTCAAAGAGATTACAGATAGTAAGAGGAAAAACAGTTCAAGGATACAGTATTCTTAAAGCCTTCTCAGAAGATTCCCACCAATCAAGAAAATCCATGGTCCATAATCACTGAAAATAGCATATTCAGAACCCAAATCCATGCATAGGGAACATAAAATCACTCCAAACTAAACCCTCAACTACCCTGTCGACCAATATCTGCCCCACCCATGGCTACAGATGGTCAGCTATGTCAGAAACACCTGAAGTGGAAGCCTCACTGGTGGAAAGGAAGAAAGTTTTCTGACAAATTACCCTTTGAGCCATCTTCATTCACACAATGACATTTTGGCTTCCTATAATTCACCTGAGCCACCAGTGCTGACCACAATGTATTTCCTGCACACTCTGTAACTCAAGATTCTATACAACAATTGGAACTCATTCTCATTTCAGTTCAATAAACTCCCATCAGCCAGCCTCTTATCATTGGCTTCAGGGTGCATTAAGCTGCTTGACTGCAAATGGCTGCCAATTACAAGGCACACAAAATTGTTAGAAAAGAATAGCCTAAATGTTGCAGAGAACAACAAACTAACAGATTCACCACTGGCATCAATGAAAGCTGCTTACAAACATCACAGGAGCTCCAAATTCATTGAATTAAGGAACCAGCAACAAATCAAGAAGAAAATAATTTTATGCATTGGACATAATTCTTAAGGCTGGAACATACATCCAAGATCAAGGCAGAAGCTAAAATATCAGAAACTTCTTTTTAAAAGATCTAATTTTGAGATATTTATGACTGGGGATTACAATTTCATTACATGCGACTTTTGTTTGGTGGTTATAGAATTTGCTAAACAGTCATTTTAAGCTCCTTTCACCATTAATAATTCACTTGGACCTCATGCAATAAAGATAACATCTTTAACTAATTTTGCACGTTTGTGATTTTTTTTCCATCTATTATTATGGTAGAAATATTCACAAACAGCCTCCAGAGAAGAACTGATCAGAGGTTTGGATCTGGAGCCTACGTGGCTGCAGCAGCTGCGGGAGGGCTGGAGGCGAATCCACAGACACCCAGTGTCTCTAAAGGGACTTGCTTTTGCATCTTTTACTCCTATTGTAAGGAGCACCGAGCAATGTTCATAGCAATTTTTAAGGCACAGAAGTTTAAGTACATTATGTGGATTACATTTTTAATGTATTATTACTTGACAATAAAAGGAACTGAATCAGAGACCGTGATATCAACATTTCCTCATGAGACTGGCTTAATAATTATACCACGTAAAACCGTGCATCTTGACAGATTTTTATGTCACTCTGATTTTACAACTTAAGCCACTCCAATGGCCTTTGTTGGGTTTGGAGCATTCAAACAGTCCATTGATGGGTCTTTTTGAGAATTGGGCTGCAGTTGAAGGTTTTTCTGACAACTTCACATGGAGAAGTGGGAGTGTATGTGGGCATTGCTCTAGCTGCTATGTACTGGAAGCACAACATCGAGGAAGAGCAGAATCAGCAGGAGCCCAGTCAACATTCAAGAGCAGCCATCCTCAGACCCCTGTGAAAATTATGGGTAAGGGGCACAGTTGGTGGAAGGCCATACCATCCAATAGGATCATTAGGTTCAGGATCCTCTCTCTCAGTTGATCCAAAGAAAAATGCCAGAGGTCTGGAGCCTCCTCCCAGACCTGCTACTTTGAGAATCATGGGGATTTAGTATCACCACCCCCTTAATTCGCACCTCAGAGCCATCTCCATGGAGCAGAAAATGAATGTGAAAGTCTGAAACAAATCTGGCACTCATGGAAATAAAATGAACAATCTAAGAGTGGATTTGCATTGAGAGTATGATTCCAGAATATGCAGCAAGAAGGAAAATTGTTACCTGCTTTTGATGTGACCATCTAACCCACCTGGCCCACTCACAATTTGCACAATCAATGGCAAGTGAGCCTTAGTTTCCATAATGGCCCAAACAAGCTTTCAGAATTCTACGTGAATGCTTCAAGAACCAACACACTGCGCAGACTCCTGATGTGGCCTCCTTTAGGTCAAGGACCCTTGATGAACATTGGGACATCACTTCATTGAGCACCTTTGCTCTGCCTGCTGCAACAGGAAGGACCTCCCAGTAGCCAACCACCTCAATTCCACACCCCACTGTCACACTGACATGTCTTTCCATGGCCTTATGTACTGTCAAATTAAAGCCACCATTCATTGAAGGAACAACATCCTGTATTCCTTCTCAGCATTTTCATAAGAACAGAAGAAATAGGAGCAGGAGTTGGCCATCTGGCCCATCGAGCCTGTTCCGCCCTTCAATAAGATCATGGCTGATCTGATCATTGACTCAATTCCACCTACCTGCCTTTCCCCACCCCCCCCCCCCCCATACCCCTTAATTCCTTTTTATGTAAAAATCTAACTGAACGTTAAATGTTTAAGGAATCTGCTTCCTGGGCAGAGAATTCCACGATTCACTACTCTCTGGGAAAAACAGTTTTTCCTCATCTCAGTCTTAAATCTATTCCCCTAAATCTTGAGGCTGTGTCCCCTAGTTCTGGCCTCACCTACCAGTGAAAATAATTTTCCTGCTTTTATATTATCTATCCCTTTCATAATTTTATATGTTTCTATAAGATTCCCTCTCATTCTACTGAATTCGAGTGAGTATAATCCCAGGCAATTTAGTCTCTCCTCGTCATAAGTCAATCCCTTCATCTCTGGGATCAACCTGGTGATCCTCCTCTGGACTGCCTTCAAGGCCAATATATCCTTCAAGTATAGAGACCAGAACTGCACACAGTATACTCCAGATGTAGCCTCCCCAGTACCTTGTAGTTGCAGCATGACCTCCCTGCTCTTGAATTCAATTCTTCTAGTAATGAAGGCCAACATTCTCAAAGGACTGCATCAATATAGACTTCTCCAATTTCCATGAATGTCCCTCCTCTCATCTTTCCCTTTTGCTCAGCTGTCTCCCTTCAGCTCCCCACCCACTTCTTTCTCCTCTCAGTGATCCCTCTACCCTTTCTCTCCCCTTCCCCCCATCTGTATACACCTAATGCCAGTTATCCTCTGCTTCTTCCCACCTTTTTATTTGGGCATATTTCTGAAGAAGGGCTCACGCCTGAAACGTCAACTGCCTTATACTTTCTACAGATGCTGTGCGACCTGCTGTTTCTCCAGCAATTTTGTATATTCCAGCCATTCTCAACTGTGTTGTTCAGCACCCCCCCCCCCCCCACCCATCCCAGATTGGGATGGGGGGGTAGAGAAGATGGACTAAAATCTCAACTTTCTTTGTTTTAATGTAGTCCGTAGGAGAGAAGTATGGGAGAAACCAAGTAAACTTGACTTCTGCACAAGGAAAGGGGGGCCCATAAACTTTGAGCCGAGTCCTAAGGGGGCCATGGCCAAAAATAACTGGGAATGGCTTCAGTACTGCACTAAACCCCAGTATCTGCAGATTTTGAGTTTACCTACACTATACAGTGTACATGAAATGCACATGCTGTAAGCACCATTCTTGCATCGAGTAATGTTGACCACTATACATGTGCAAAGTCATTGGTGTAAAAGGTTAATGTAAGGCTATGATGCCAAATCTAATGTTTGCCCTCAGACAATGTCATGTTTTTTCTAACTTCTGATGTGTCCCAAGGTTCAATTTCCAAGGAAAATTTGTGAATTAGGAAATGGGATGTACTATTTTGCATAGTTTAGTGTGTAGAAAATTTGCAAAGAACCTGATCTATGAGGAGATAAGACGGCTCAGGGTTGTCAGTGTGATGACCACATTGAGAGCCATCATTTATTGAGAGTAAAACACAGATGCTGAACATGTGAATCCCACATACGAAGTTCAGGGAATTTTTTTTAAGCCCTCTGCACTTTACAATAGTAGCCAATCGCAGTGTTATATGGTTATGCTATCTAACATGCCTCTTCAGTAAAGAGACAGTCTCATTGTGGAATATTTCTATTTCAGTACATTAATAATATAATTAGGTTCAACTTTAAGGGGTTATCATTCAAACATGAACTCAGCATAGAATTACTGAACATCTTTTTCTCTGAAGAGTCACATAGTGCATTTTTTAATTCACTGGAATCAGAAAACTAATTCAACATGTACCACTTTCCTGTGTTAGTGATGAATACAAAACCTGTTTGCCATTGAGTATTCCATTCCTAATGTGACAGTCACTGCAATGAAATACTTGGTCTTCGCACATTCTGTAAAAAATGCTTCTAATGAGCCAAAATAAGTTGCTCATTTTCCTTCAATTCCAACAAGTTTATTTTCTTCAGAGATTTGGTTCTGAACAACTATCCTATTTAGATTAACAAAACATTCAATTTAGCATCATATTTAAGAGATTTTTTTTAACTATAATTAAGAGATTGTCTAAATGAGGCAATAATTTAAAGAGGGATCAATCAGATATTTTTTTGTACTGGCAGTAAATCAAACACTTGTATGCTAACAACCATTAAAGCCAACTATGCATTTTTGTTTTACAGCGAAGTTGCAGGATTCTGTTTAAAATAAAAGTTTTGATTGGTTTTTAACCAATGCATAGTTAATGACGCATTGACATCACAACTCGGTTCTATTTGTTATCTTACAAGGAAGTCAGACATCATTGCCCCTTTCAAATGAACTTGCAGGTGGCACAGACAATACCAATCTGTCACTTTGAAACCTTAGGTCCATCCCTACCAATCCTACATTTCTTTCAAGTATTAACACATTCTGTTAAAGGTGACAACTGGAAGAGGAAATGTAAGTCTGTCTCTCATGGTCCCAGGCCCCAGCAGATGATCACCATTGGTGACTCCAGTAACAAAAAGCATCCACTATTGATGATTGCCAGGGCTTTGTCACACCATGAGATCTTAATCAATCTAAGGCTAACCCCCCAATGACAGGAGGAAGATGGATGAGGAAGTAAATGACCCTTGACCCCTGCTCCATAATTGTCCCGTCAGAGTTCTTCCATGCAAAACAATAGGGGCAGTTCCTATTCACAAAGATTCAAACACATTCAATGTCACTTGAATTAAATGGCAGAGGTAGGGGCAGAAGATCCTGGCCCCCTATGGTAACACCTTCTCAGTTCAAAGGCTGAATATTATATCTCCAAATGATAATATTAATAATGTATTTACATGAACCAGAATCACATTTTGCCTTTCAGGAACACATGCTATAATTTGACTCCCAACTTCAGCAACAGTGTGATTTTTTTTTAAGTTATAAAATACTCTGTTGTCACTTCCTAACAACTCATTTCACTGCTTTTTCTTTTTTAAAAACTGGAATGGGTGGCCATAAAATTGGGAATAATTTATTGAAGATGCATCCTTTAAACAAATTCTGCTGGATTGTAGCTTCACTGGTAAACAAGACTTGGTGTCTGAGCAAAGCCTTTTGGCTAGGCTTAAGCATTTGTTAGGGATCTGTCCTATCGTTTACCAGTCTTACTTATCTAAAGGCTCTTATGGAACAAAGCAATGTAATTAGCTGTACCAAACATGCGGCAGAAAGATCAAAACAAGAAAACTCTGTTATTCTCCCATTAATCAAGATAACCCAGTGAGGCTGCACGTTGAGCTCTTTGAGTAACCTTAGAATAACTAAACCAAACAGATCACATAAAGGCTATAGAGATATAAAAGATGGCTCATGTTCATTGCATCAACTGAAGACTCAGAAAAATACTGCCTTGAGAACAGGAAAAGTAGAAATACTGGAATGCACGAACAAAATAAGAGAAACCAAAACTTCTAGTTAAAGGTGTAATTTACTTTATTACACAATTTTTGATTTGAAATTTTTTTCTAAATTCTTAGAAAGAGTAGATTTTCTCTCTGCTCAAATAAATTAGGTTCTGACTAAAGCACCTATTAGCAGATGAGAATAAAATAATGATCCTCATTAATTATTGTGAGCAAAAAGATTACATTTCAACCGATTTCTTATTGATTTTCAGTTTACATCCTGTACGACTTTCTCGTAGATATCGGATTGTGTTCACCTGAATGATATGTGACACATTTCTGATTTAAGAGTTCTAGCAAAACCAAAATTGGTACCACTTTAAAAAAATTCTTTATAAGCAAAAGTCACTCTGGTTTTATACACATTAATAACAACGAAGTCAATGAAAACTGCACTTACAGATCTTTATCAATTCAAATTCATTCATTTGAGAAATGTTGTACAGAAAATGGTATTCTATGACTCTAGTCTACTACTGAGGGCTCTAAGCAATTTGTAAACTAGTTGTTGTAAAGCTCAACTGCTCAGCTGATTTGATATCGGCTTCAACTTAAATTGTTCACTTTGTAATACTGAGGTACCAAGACCTTATTGTCCTTTCCAATACAGCACTGGAGTACATCACTATGACTCAGGAAGGTTATTTACAATTGTTAAGATTATTCACCTTCTTGTACATATCTGCAAAGTATTTCAATGAAAGGGACACTGCAAAGTCTCCAGATTAGTTGTGGTGAATCAAAACAATGCATGGCCCATCACTAAGCTGTAGTGACGGACCACAAGGTACTGCTTGATCTGTCTCTGTTATATTGGACTCTATTACTGTTCCGGAAATGCTTTTCCTCATGGTGGTTCTTCTTTAGTTGGCATAGGTGCAGAGATGATTATGGGAATCTCAGTGCTCCATTTCTTTTCTGTGCAGTTCACATCATATTTTCAACATTTGCATGCTGCACCTGCCATAAATCTGCTATGCCACCATGCAGAAGCATTAATGTTACAATCCTGAGATTACACTGTATATGAATGCTGATCCTGTTATCACATTCACCAAGAACCCAATAGAATCATTGTAAATGTTAGGAATTAAATGGGAGCCTTGCAACAGTATTAATGGCCCTGAAATAGCTATTTACAGCAAATTCTAAAACCTAGGTATGCATTTGCATTACTGACTATAATTCTTTTGTGATTTTTTAAATCTCTAATTTTTGAAACAGATGTTTTACAGTGTGTGCTTTCACCTATGAAGCAAAGAGATACCACATAGAACTGACAGAACTGTTAATCACTCTGTTGAGGCATTAAGAGTCCCAAAGGACAAGCTAATTATCTCTATTTACACCATACCGTACTAACACTAATTAAATTACTTCCGTATAAAGCCTAAATGGAATTACATAAAAAAACATTTTTCTACCTTGGCATTCTCCAGTCTGCTCTTCATACCCAGTGTTGCACAGACAGTTGCCTATGGGTACCAGCCATTCACCATCTGCACCGCAATACATTTTTGGCTCATCTTTCTCCTCAGAGTTGTTCACACAAGAGCCATGCACTTCCACAAGGGATGAGGTGTCAGCACCTGTAACGGTGTCAGGGAACTGTGCCAAGTTGTGTACTATCAGCGGGCATTTTTTGTAGAAAACACGAACAGACACCAAGGCAATGCAGGCACCAACATCTTGGAATGCCAAGTAGAAGCCTTTCTTAGTCAGAGGGCCAACATCCCGAACTTCAGTGTTCAGTTTCATTACCCGGTCACCAATGTCCACTTGTGTAAAACTCTCATCAGCTGCAATGGTGTCAATCTTTATGTATCGGTTTTCTGAAATATACCACTCATTATCATTATTTGATTCGAAGTAAAACAGATTAAAGGTCTCTTTACATGTTCCCATGACACCTGGCAGACTGTTGCAGTCCCTAAGGGTAAATTTAATTTCGATGTACACTCTCTGGGCTCCCTCACGAGGTATCCAATCAGTCCGCAGCCAGTTATTTTGATTTGCTTCCATCACATTGCAAACTTGGTAGGTACGAATTGGAATATTTTTCTCATCCATAATACTCACTTCCTCCCACTGTAGAAATAAAGCACACATATCTTTTATTTCGTAGGTACATATTTCTGGGAAATCCCAATTAACATTAGTAATGTAGATCTTTTTTCACCCCAAGGTATGGATGGACCAAGGAAATGAGTCCATCTGTATCACCCAAAGCTTGTTGTGCACATGCAAGTTAAAAATATTTGGTTAAAATGATGTAATGTGCATGGCACCCAGTTTGAAAAGAATATTCATTTTTAATAGTCTCTTGATTCCTGCTTCATGAAGGAGCGCAAATGCCAAATCACATAAAAGATGAACGGAGATCATTTAACTCAAACAGATTTAGAAGGGTCTTGAAAATGGGAAGAGAACTAACAATGCACAAAGATGAAGAAGAAAATTTCTTAAAATTAATTATGGTAGAATATGCAAAAAGACAAGAATAACAGAGGATTTGAACGGAGTGCAAATGTGGGGTACAACAGATTAAGGAATTTGGGAAATCATGGAATAAATAAATGCACATGCAAACAGTTGTGAGGATAGTGTAGAATGGAGCAAATCCAGTTTCAGATGATATAATAATCAATAACTTGTTTCCACCTCACAACAAAAAGAACCTTTGAATGTGTCAAGTTGATTTGCTTTCACAGGGAATAAGCAATGTAATTAAAAGGATGCCCTACCAAGCCCACACACTCCAATCAATCTGCAGATATTTATTTCAAATAGCAAGCGGTGTGCAGGAAGAGATGAAGGACAAAGCTGATAATGTTTCCTAACTGTCAAAGCCTTCATTCCACACGAGTCATTTTGACTGTTTACGTTTAATTAGAGAAAAGGAAGGCTATGAGCAGCACCTGCTGTCTTCAGAGATCGCCAGACATAAATCCTGAGGTCAGCCTCGTAACATCTCGGTGATTATGTAGACTTGGTTGAACATTAATAAAGATTCAATGACCAACCAGAAATTCTTAACTCCCGGGGGATTGTACTGATAAATTAAATATTGGAAGCCGATGTGACAAAACTTGTTGGTGAAGCAAAAAAGAATAGTTAGTTGGAAGCTGGGTTTCAAGAGAAACTGGAAGGCGTCTCTCTCACCACCGAATTAAAATTCAAGTCGGTAGGCGCCGGGCCGCCCCACATTGAGGTATATAAAGCAGTGCATTCGTAACCGCCTTCTCTTCAATTAATAAAGGTGTGAATTGCAATAACGTTTTAACAATTCTATTTTTCGATGCATAACGTTCCTTTTTGCAAAGTTGAATGTTGTTTTATTTCAGAATTAAAGTATTTCCCATTCTATACACCATTATCGAATAAAACATTGACCAAGAGTAATCGAAATAAAGGGTTCAAGAGCACTTTGAGCGGCTGAGAATCAAGGGGCTATTTAATTTTTCCCTCGAGGTTTATAAATAGGACTCAGATGCATGGTAGGAAAAACCACCATCCTTGGAAAGCGGTTTAACATTAAACTCCGTCCTACAAATAAAACAAGGCCTTCCCCGCTAACTCGGTATTAACCCTCCAGTCAAACCCAAGGGCCTCCTGCAGGCACCAGTTCTCTCAAACCTGCCAGCCACCGTGCGCAGGCAGCACCCGGTGTCCTGCGGGCTGCTTTGTCGCTGGAGTGGGTGGGAGGTATTGCACTTATCGCCCTATGGGTTGGGGAAGGGTTGGGTAGGCGGTAGGGCACTCGCTGGCAATCCGTGATTGGTCTCTAAACTCTGGCAGCAATCCATTTGAACCCGTTCAGAACATTATCAATGCATCAAAGCTAAAGAGCTCCGGTTCATCAACCACGTTCACATCTTTGCGTTGTTGTGCGACTTGAATGAAACAACTTAGTAACGCAATCCCGACTACAAATACAAAGTAGATATTCGATTTACTGAGAATGCTAGCCTTCGGTTGCATTTCTCCTTCAAAAATAAGCCTGACTCAAACGCCGCCTAACGTGTCATGTAGAACATGCCGAGGAAAATTGGAGAGAGAATACGAAGGTATTTTCAGACGCCAGGGTGAGGCCGTGAACTGCAGAGTCTTGTGCAAGTTGCAAATCACAGCCGCGCGATTCCTTGTGTTGCGACATGCTCAACTTCTCTGAGAAGCGGAGACTGAGTGCACACTCGTGCTCATCCCACCAATACGCCAGGCTCAAATGCCATCTCCTCCAGCAGATCGGCTTTCCCCCTTAATCCTCAAAAAGCAGCAGCCCTGCTGACCTCTCACGCTCTCTCTGATGTTCCACCACGGACCGGCCACGTCCTGAGGGATCGCCCTGTTTCTGTAAGGGAAAGGAATCCCTTCACACTCAATCTGTCCCCGCGGCTTGTAAACCCCTTTTGTTATTTGTAATCCACCCAAATCCGTCACTAAACTGTGGAAATAACAACTCGGCGCATTCTTTCACGGGGAAGGTTATATTTTGGGACCGTTTCAATAATCTAACCCTTATTAGCTACAGAAATTCCGAACAATGGTTGCCTTCATTAGTTTCTCTGAACAGTGAATGTAGATTTCTGAATCAAGTGACCAGTGAAAATGATCCTATCCGTTCTCGATTTAACTGTCTCCCCCTTTACTCCTGCCCTTTGGGGTTCCATTCTTCGAACTATGGCTTTCCGATGGGAGTATATAATTACCCCTTCACAAAGAGCAATTCAGTCCACGGGAGCACGGAAGAAACCCGACCTTCCCAGTACAATCTGCTCCGATTAGGTCAGAATCCAATACTTTCCAGCGCGATACCAAGTTCTCATACTCACTCCGGCTTCAGAAGGAAAAGCTTCCCAGCCCAGCTCGCCTTGGACAGAACGGGAATCCAGCAGGACAACTGTCGAGAATTAAAACAGCCCATTAGGAGGGGGCAAGGGAGTATATCGCCCCTCACTCATTTTTAAAAAAAAACTTTGTTTGCTAATAAACTTTGCAAAACTTCTGCAGAAACTAAGCAACTAAAGTTTTGCGCTACGGCATACGAAATTCCATTTGATCGTTTGTTAATATCACACCTGGGATTGAAACAGGAACAGGAATTAGCTGACATTGTTGCAAAGATATAATACTTTGAAATTTTCACTTTATTGGAATTTAGAATAATTAATTACCTCGCTTGCCATAGATCAGTTACTCGAAGTTAAAGTATGGCACCACTTAGGGGTTAATGATTAAAGTTTGTAGTAATTAAAACGTATTCATGTGAATACAAATCAATAAGTCGTCAATCCCAAGTTTATTGGTTCATTCTAATGGAAATACGAGGGTTATTACCGACAGGAGTTGGAGCGGTCTTAGTGCTGTCTGCAGTGCACTCGCTCCAATGCTCACTCAGGGAATGACGAGCGAAGCTGCTCTCGCCGCCTTCTCTGGCTGTTGGAGACTGGAAGGGGGAAGGGAAGGGCATTTAAAGAGGAATACTTTCTCTTGGCAAGCGTCCGCTGTCAAAGCTCACTTCTTATTGCCCAATACACTGCGAAAACTCACAAAGGTGCAGGTAGGCTTGACTGGGAGAAAGGGAGGACCGCAGAAATGTATTCAAACTTTAGAAAAACACTGATTTTAAGTGTTCTCCGCGATGGTTATCATTTCGTGTTCGAGAGCCCGAAACAGGCGTATCAATCTCATTTTAGGATTTGTTTGAGAAGTGCCACCATCTGCAGATGGGTATCATCACCTCAAGATTTCAAGGAAAGATAAGGTGCTTCCCCGCCCCCCCACACTCTGCACCAAAGGCGCGTTGCAAATAGCACTCCAGAAGCATTTGGATGAATCTACCGTGGATTACACTGCGGCAGGACAATGAGGACTCGATTGCAGGCTCAGAAAGGAGAAAATACGTGGCTTGAATGTTAAGACGCGTCGGCATGAGACTGGAGAGTTTAGACCGTACAATCCGCTCTCACCGTTAAAACGCTATCACAAAGTTCGCTCACTGCACTTTTTTTATTAAACAAAGTGATTAAAATCTACAATCTCTGCCTATTCAGATTACGGTCTCTGAGTGACCTAGTTAAAACTGCCACATCAATGTACCCTCCCATTTCACTTCGAATTTGAGGCTTTATTTAGGATCGGGTGCAAGTCTTCAGTAACTGCTTTCTCAGTGTACCGGGGAGGCTTCGATGCGTGGACTGAGGAGGCTCTGCCGGCACAAAACAGCGCTCAACTTGTGGTGGTCCCACTGTAAGCGCGGCGGAATGTCGTGCCCACAGTTGGGGACGGGAGAAGCGACCGTCTCCCTCCAAAACAAAAGTGGACGGGAGGTCCTGTTCGGTTCCGACGCTTGAAAGAACATTGAACTGATCGGACACGCAGGGAAATCGAATTCTAAACTTCAGCGATCGGGACAGCCCTGGACACACTAAAATGCACTTTCCCCACACCTGCCCATCCCGGTCCACCCATCGCCACTTCATCAGGCGGCTGGATGCAGATGGAAGCCCCGCGTCCTCTGCGAGACGTGGGCACATCCCAATTTCTGCTCGTTCACAACCCGATGTGTCCGCTAACTTACCTTGGTTGGGCGGATGGCTCTTCGAATTATAAAATGCCGTCGCAATCCCAAGGAGCAGAGCACAGATGCTGAACCGCACAGTCCCGGCCATTTCCACCCCCACCCCCCCTTTTTTTTTAGTTCCTTGTTATAACCCTGTCAATGGAGCTTCACTTTAGATGGTTCTTTCCCGGTGGAATAGTGACTGGACTTTGGGAGCTGCAGCTCGAAGACATTGCCGAAGGGGCGGTGCCAGCGCCTGACGTCAGACGTCAATCAAAAAGATCCAGTCAAAATAATGGGAAAGAACACCTTCTGGACGCACCCCCAGTACTGCCGACCACCACCTCCTGTTAAAACGGCATCAAATTAACTGTGGCGGCTCCACGGTTAATTTGATGCCGTTTTCTCAGACTGAAAGGGAGAGAGAGGGGGGGGAGAGAGAGGGGGGGGAGAGAGAGGGGGGGGAGAGAGAGGGGGGGGAGAGAGAGGGGGGGGAGAGAGAGGGGGGGGAGAGAGAGGGGGGGAGAGAGAGGGGGGGGAGAGAGAGGGGGGGGAGAGAGAGGGGGGGGAGAGAGAGGGGGGAGGGGAGAGAGGGGGGGTGAGGGGGAGGGGGGGAAAGAGAGATCTATTGCAACAGGCGCTTCTCGCAACCAAGAAAATAAATCGAGACGTGGAACAGCTTGCGAGAAGTCTACTTTCAGTTTGCCAAATGATTTCAGTGGAGATTCACGAGTGATTTTTGGGTCGATGGGGACATCCTTCTGGCATCCCCATAGCCGGTGAAATTGGCAGCAGTCAACTCGCCGCACAGTTTCACAACTTTCGGCTTGTGAGAAACTTTGGGCTGGTGAGAAACCATCGAAGATGGTGCATGGACTAACTGGGGCCTCGGACTTGGTGTCGCACGTGGGCTGGAGTTGCAGCACCAAGACTGGGGCTACGGGAGTTGGGGGTAGCCTAGGTCCCACATTCAACGTCTTCCCGTTTTCTCAGTCACCTCGCAGTACCAAAAAAAAACTCCATCATGTATCAAAGTAAAAGATAGTAAAGTGTTCTTTGAATTGTTTCTCAAAGATCCCTACCACCCAGGCTATGCCCTCTTCACTCGGGAAAAGGTCCAGGATCCTGAAGACTAGCACAAGGACAGCTTCTCCCGCCCCCCGCCCATCAGATTCCTGAATATTCAGTGCACCGAAGACACTGCCTTACTTTTCGTCCACTATTATCTTTTTATATAGAGCTAATGTCGTAAGAGGGTTCATAATGACTCCTGATGCTGCAGCAAAACACCGAATTCAATGACTTGTTCATGACAATAAATTCTGATTCGGAAATAAGCGATAGGAGGGGGGGGGGGGGGGGGTGGGGAAACAATCAAAGAGTGATTCTAAGAAATCACTGGATTTCTTGCTCCAAATGCCCTGCGTCTGTCTGCTGGTCACCCAGAGCCTGCACATGATACAATTGTCCTCCCTTCTGCAACCCTTTTTTTTTAAAAAAGTCCTACCTCTTGCAAACGTTCATTCGCTTACCTGGTTACAGCAATAACCACTGGTAAAATATTTCAATATGCCATCTGAATGCCAACTTTAGACCCTTGCCCCGTGATGCAAGGAGCATCTTGCTGGCGAGTTGCCCTCTGCTATGGCTCGCGACATACTTCAAATGCGGTCAAGACCTCCTTGTTTCATTTCATACCGAGTCGAGAACTGAGAAAGCCAAGGTTCAACTGATACTGACCCAAGCCAGGTGGGTATCTTGATCTCCGTTTCTCCACTCATTTATTTCATTCCGCCCTGCCTTCTCAAGTTCCTTCCCCCATATATATACCTTTTCCTGTCCATTTGACCTTATTGACGACTGATTTCGGACCTCTGAGACCCTGCTTTAGTTAATCAGGGTTTTTTTTTGGCAACTGACCCACCAGCGCCACCAAGTGGAATCGTCGGGGTGATTCGCGATGGAAAGTGTTCGATGAGATTGAGACATCTCTCCCCGCGAGACTGTGGATGGACTCCGCATGTGCATTTCAATGAAGGACTGTAACAAGCAAGGTGTCGTAACAATGCACGTATTAAATCTGCGTCACGTTGCCTGGTAATCATTTTAAATACTTGTATTTACTAATTAGATCCATTCTTATTGTAGACCAAAAAAATCATTACCTTTGCTATTAAGACAACTTTAAATGAGTTCTTCTGAAAAACAGGTAAAACGCCAGCAAGGTAAATGTAGTGAGTAACGATTTTAAAAAAATGTTACAGTAACTGATACAGAACATTTTCACCTCGTGTGTAAAATAATGTATATTCAGTCGGGCTTGATTTAATTTCAAACTAATAATTTTCTGATGCACACAAATGCAAACACATTGGTTACTTTTGTAAAGACCCACAGACGGGCTCCAATCAAAAAGAGAAAGGGATGCCAAACACAGACCCTTCAGAGACATTGTGTCTGTGTATCCCATCACATCTTCCAAAGAAAGCACCGTCTCCTGCTCTCTTGTCACCTCAGAAGCCCACGTGGCCTCTGGTATGTTCCAACCGTGAACAGCAGCTACAGGCTTCCAGTCACCCTTCTCAAATTCTAGTTCGAAACCCTGAACACAATGAGGGAGCAGTGCTCCAAACCCTTCGGGACCCCTGCTTTCCATTGCCACCCTCACAAATCCTGGTCCCAATATCTGGTTCCCACAAGCCAGTCTCCAGTGACTCCTTTGGCCACGGAGCCCCATGTTGGTCTGCTGCTGCGGTCTCAGGGTCCTTTCATGAGGCGGGGAGGGGTGTTCTCTCAGCCTGATGCCCTGCGTCTGTCTGCTGGTCATCCAGAGCCTGCATGCCATCATGGGCATAGACTTCTGGGGGGAAAAAATGTTGCTGCTCCCATGTTGCAGATGGATTGAATCTGTATGGTCTTGTCAGTTATGATGACCAGGTAGTTGGAGACTGTAGAAGAGGGCTGGAAATATCTCAGCTTCTCCATTGGCAGTACTGCCCATTTTCTCTTCTACTCTTTTTTAATCAAGTTCTACATTGGGATGTGTTATATTTGTGCTGCCTTGTAAAAAAAAGGCACAATTAATAACTTCAAAAAGTAAAATCCAGAGTTTAAAAATAATTATGTATAAGTTGGGTCACAAAAAAACTTTAATTATACCAATTTATATTGCTTCTCATTCCTAATATGAATCACCAGCACAGATTTTCAGCCAGAAATGGCCTTCATTAACTGGGATAGTACCTAGTGTGTCACATGCAAGTAGCCAGTTGCTGACCATAATCCTTGTGTAATGCCAGTTTGATTCCAGGCCTTTCAAGTGGCTATGTCTACCCAGCTTTTGCCAGGTGGTAAACATGCATTGCTTCGTGATGGGAAGGCCTCCGCAACTTATTTCACCCTTTCCTTCGACATGTGCCATTTAAAAAAAAAACATGAAAAATTGCATGTAGTGGTGAGAACGACAGGAGAGTTCGTTGGGACACATTTTGGCATTGTTTGTGAGAAATTTGTAAAGTCAAAGGTATTTTGCTTTGAGTTGAATTTTCAGCATTTTATCATGAAACTCGGGCATGGCCATTGTCCAACAGGCATGGTGCTCACACCTTTGGGAGATGATCAAAATGTGGTGTTTAAAGGGAAAACTTCCTCCTTCTAGGCAGGAGGTGGAAGGAAAACAGGGTTCTGAGCAGGAAACCCTTTCTATGAAGGTTGTTCAAGGCCCCACTGTTTTAAGTTACACCTGAGATAAGCAGTGTCTCTGGGAATCGGCCACAGACATCTGCCATATTCTGCATGTGTAACAAACTATGCAGTCAGTTACAGTTGTCTTTCATTTCCTTGTTTCAAGTTCCTTTTAAGTTCATTTGGGACTCCGAGGCCTTCATTTCCTGGCAAGCCTAATTCCACAGGGGTAGGAGGGTATATTTTATCACCTTGAGATCCGGAAATCCATGCCAGGACATGCATCTTTAATCTTAGCAAGCTGACAGAGAACAGATTGCAGAACTGCACCAAGTTAGCATCAGCTGTAATGCCAAAACAGCAGAGCCTGTGCTTTCACATTGAAGTATTTGCTTCTACTCGAGCAACCAAACATTGAGTGGCTTCTGCGGCTGCAGAAATAGGGTCAGTCACTAGAGAGGCTGTCTGGTGGTTGGATCTGCTAGTTTGGAAATGTTCATTCAGGCATGGTTGGAATGAAATTGGTGAAAGGTTATTAGTATGAAACCCTGACTTGGAAATGTTTTTTTGTCTTTACTTGGCATTGAGGCAGTATTGGGGTACCCCACATATTGGTTTTGAAAGTTACATTACAGGGAAGAGCTTTAATTGCACTTAAGTTTATGTGCTACAAAATACCAAATGCAGTGAGAAGGGTTGTTCTGCAAACAGACCACAGGTCATCTTTGACCTAATGTGTGGAGAGCAGAATTTACAGAGTACAGGGTAACTATGAAAAGGAAGATAAATTAGGATCAAGCACGGGCACCATGAAAGCACTATTATGAGGTTCATTCAGGAGCTTGATGGCTGCAGGGAGAAATTTGACTTTAAGACTATTAGTGAAACACAAAAGTCTGCAAACACTGATTATAGTAAAAACACCAAAATGCTGGTAGAACGCATCAAGTCTTGCAGCATCCATAGGAGGTAAAGATTTTTTTTAACCAAAAGTAGACTTTATTCACAATAAATTATTTATCAAAGGAAAACTGTTTGAAGTCTCTCCCCATCCTTAGTTTTGTATTCATACATTCCATCACTGTAGATTGTAACATTAATTTCTACTTACACCCTTACCACCACTGTGGCATCATGTCATTACCACCCCCTCTGTTGTTTGAAGGGGTTCCCTCAGTCTCAGTCCCTTAATGCTTGGTCATGGAAGGAACCTAGACTGTGATCCTTCCCCACAGTGCCCTTGCTTTAGCTGTGCCAAGTTCAGGGCATCCTCAACATGTATTCCTGCAGCCTGGAATGTGCCAGTCGGCAAGATTCCTTCACAATCTCTGGTGTGCTGAAAGATCAACAGGTTTCTGGTAGACCAAAGTGCATCTTTCACCAAGTTGATGCTCTTCTAGTTGATTTTCTGGATGCCTTACTCTGTGTATTCCTGGGACTAGCCTGTATATTAAAGAGTTCTCTGTTATGCTGCTGCAGGGGATGAACTGTGACAAGGAACCTTGCATACTTTTCCACACATTCTGAGTGAATATGGGTCAGGAAAGAGATGGGCAACTGTCTACACTCATTCCACCACAGTTATCTCAGGGACAACATGTGTGGTGGGTGATTATCTTGTTGTATAGGAAGGATCTGGCTGGGAGGGCTCCTCTCACAGCCATCCAGGTACTTGTTTGTGAAGGCTGGTAATGAGGCATTCTGTCAGATGACTTGGATGGTCTGCTCTGGGAACTCTCCCCACAATGTCCATCGACACTGTCTCTTAATGTCTGCAGGATGTTCTGTGTTGACCTCTGCCTGATGATCTTGTGGTCAAAAGTGTTTGTGTGGATAAACTTTTCTCGAAGGATAGAAGGTGTGGCAAAGTTCAATTAACTGGGACATTGTGTGTCATTGGGCCAAGACCCATCCTTTTTAACACCTGAGACGGTAGAACCTCAGCACATAATGGCACGTGGTGCCCTCATACTTTGGTTTTATGCACAGCCTGATGCAGCCACATACAGGATAGTGCCACATTGGGTATGCCTTTGTCCCCATTGTCTGATGACTGGTACATGGCAATCCTTCAGACCCTTTTCCATCTTGGATCCTCATATGAACCGGAAGACTTCTGCAGTGACTGCCAGGGTAGTTGCGGGGTTGGCCCATATCTGTGCTATGCACAGCAGTACCAACACCTCTTCACACCTGATGACCAGGTCCTTCCCTGTTATTGAGGGGGAGCATCCCACCCACAGACCCAATTTCTAGTGGACCTCTGCATTCCACTCTGACCAATTTTTGTTGCACACCTTAGCCCCACCTAACCAGATCCCCAATTCCTTCCAGTAGCCAGATCTGACTGTGAAGGGGATGGTGGACTGGTTAGATCAGTTACCAAAGAGCATTGCTTCGGTCTTCTTCTGGTTTACCTGGTGCCAATGCATACTCAAAATGGCTGCAGATGCTGATCAGTTAGCAGGCCAATCATGTGACCGAACAGATGTCAGCGATGTCTTCCATGTCCAGGGAATCCTTAACCTGAGTGCCTCCACTGCCTGGCATGTTATTCCTCATGCCCTTGTCTTCCCTGATGGATTCAGCAAAGGGCTCTATGCAGCTCAGAAATAAGACTGTAGAGAGCAGGCAACCCTGTCTGACTCCAGACTTGATTGGGCAGCTGTCTTTTTCCCACCCTTTGATTTGGACTGTGCTATGGATGTCTGTGTAGAGCAGTTCAATCCATTTTGGATTCCCTCCCCAAAGCCCATTTTGGAGATCATGTCCATCATGTATGTGTGTGATATCAGTCAAAAGGCTTCCCCTGATCAAAGTGATCCAGGAAGGTGTCCATCTCCCTATCCTGCATTTAGGCAGTGGTATCTCTGAGCAGCATGAGGCTATAGAGAATTTCCTGCCCGGAACCATATAGTTTTGGTCTGGGTGGGATTATCTGTCTCAGGACAGACTTGACTCAATTGCGATGACTTTGGACAGGATTTTGTAGTCAGTTTTTTTTACAATGATATATATGAGTCTTCAATTCCTGATATCTTCCTTCTTCCCCTTCTGCTCGAAGATGAGGGCGATTCTGTCCTTCCTCGTGGAGTCTGACAAACTGCCTGCAGGAGCATAGCATTATATACTTCCAGCAGATCCAGGCCCACCCAGTCCCACAGAGCCGTGTACAAATCATCGCTTCTGGGAGTTTTACTCGACCCAAAGGAAGGGATGGAATCTGTCATTTCTCCCAGGGTAATTGGCTGGTGTTGTCTAATACCTGCTTGCTGTTGTCTAATACCTCCATGATAGAGGTCAGGACATTTTAGGAGACCATTCTCTCTGTAGCCTTAGTGTTGTACAGTTCAGCCTAAAAGGATCTTCTGATCCTCTGTATGCCTGTCTGCGAGGATGTGACTGAGCTGACCTCCACCTTAAGACTGTGGATCACAGGGCTACCTCTGTGAACCTTTTGGTAGAAGAAGTGCAACCACATCTCATCCTGCTCCAATGTGCAGTCTTTGGATAGGAAGATGATCGTGGAGAACTCTGAGGTGAATAGCACAACATTTTGGCTCTTCACCTCTCAGAATTCCTCTCTCACATCCATCCCTCCTGATTGCAGGAGGAGGAATTTCTGCAGGTCAGTCGGCCTCTGTCTGAGAAAATGTGAGAATTGAACATAGATAGGAGGACCGCAGAGGGAAGATGAGAATTGAGGGAGGGGGTAGCTCTGTGACTACAGAGTTGGAGGGTGTGTTTTCAGATTCTTAACCCTTTTCTCCAATGGGTGGGAGAAGAAGAGTGTGTTTGGGGTGGGATTAGTTTTTTCAGTGTGTTCTCTGCCTTTCCTAGTCAGTGGAGATGTGGATGGAGTCCGTGGAGGAGAGGGAAGCTTTGGTTTTGTTTCCAGCTACATCTTTTGGAGGCACATCCCAGAGCTCAAGCCAATAGTTTTCAGAATATGAGAGACTGTTGCTGTAGGACAAATAGATAATGTAAACTCAAATTAGTTGGGGGTAAGTATGGAAAGAATAAGCACACTCTTTGTTCACTGCACCAAGTGACACCCTACTAGTTTACTGTTAGTTCCTGATTGGAGGTTACAATGAAGAGCTTTCTCAAGTCCAGGGATGCTTCTGTTTTGGGGGATATTATCTGCTGCGTATTTTAGAAAAAATATAATTTTTTTCTCATCTTGAGTCGAAAGTTAAAGTGACTTTCCTAAAGAGTGAGCAGCAAACTCAGATGAAGCAGAGCCTGGAACAACCCTGGAGGTTAGGAAGCTGACCATGAATGCAACCCTGACCTCTGTGGGTAAATCAGACCAGGTTTATTTCAGGTTGCAGGAGGCAATACATCATGGTGAGGTCAAAGAGTGCAGATTGAGTGTTGGTCCTTTAATTAGAATGGTTTTGGGGGAAAACTGGGTTTGTAAAACCTGGCTGTTAAGTCAATGAATAAGGGACTGTGATTTTTCAGATAGTTAAGTTGAAACTTGCTGCAGACAGATTTTTGCATTTAACATAACCATTGATGTCGTTTGTGGGAAGTTTACTTTGGATGAAATGTACAAGGGCAAGTGAAAATCTCACTGAAAAGAGAGGAGTCAAATTTCTCAACAGACACTTAGGCACCCGGATATACACACAAAATTACTCAACACTGGGGTAGCGGGTTTTAAATTGCAGCATTGTTATTTTACAGACATGTGCAAAGAAATTTCCAGGCCAACTGTGTTTTCTCTATACAAATGCTGCCAGACCTGAGTTTCCCCAACATTTTCAATTTTATTTATGACTGCAGGGTGATTGAAGTTGAGAGGCATGAATGAGAGTCTTGGAATGGTGAGGAATGTGAACATGCAGTGGGATATAATAAATGACTGAGCATAGTTTGTTAAAGATTATTAGTGGTGATGTCGTGCATTTATAGTGCTTGGAATATTCCATTAAATGAAGGGCCGAGGGCAATTGAAAACAAGATGGTGTATCACTGACCTAAACTACCAAATTATGGAGATCAGATCATTTCCTTCACTGATCTATGTCTTTGAGGGGTTGTTTCTGATGTGCACATCCATTGTGTCTTCGTCCAACCACTGCTGGTTGATATGTTTTGTGAATAGATTAGTGCTCTCCTTCTCTACATCTTATCCGCCTGTGCCTCAAAGGCTGTGTTGGAGAAACAAGATGAGGCTTGCTCCCAGATGTGATCTGCCGTAATGCTTTAACCTTGGCATGACTTCTTCTGCCACTTGCAGCCATGGACCTGCATAGGTCTGGATTAAATTGTTTATTGTCACATGTACTGAGATACCCTAACCCTGACCCAGGCAAGTCAACTAATTCTTACTGGCTAGCTGGCACTAGCTATTCATTTCAACCATGTCAGTGAGATCACATCTACTTCCACTCTCCCAGACATAGGCTAATTGAATACAAATCTCCTGCCCATCTGCTGCTCAGCATTTTTCCTTTTTTTTAATTTTATGGTATGATATTATCATTTCAAATCACCAATATCAGTTTGGCTGAATGATCAGTTGTTGTTTCCAAATCTGATGTTTTAAGATTTAAGAATTAAGAAAGTATAATTTACAATATTAGCATCTGAGGGGTTGTATACTGGATGAAATTGAAGTAATATTTCAGATTTACTGTCAGAGTACATACCACCCTGAGATTCTTTTTCCTGCAGGCAAGATAGAATTACCATTTATTGGTAGTGGAAAGAAAACTACTCAACATAAACATAATCATAAACAAATAAAGAAATGTAAACAAACTATGTAATACAGAGAGAAAAAAATCAATATAGTGCAAAAGTAAGAGTCCTTGATTGAGTTTGGTGTTGAGGGATCTGATGATGGAGGCTTAGCAGCTGTTCCTGAACCTGGTGGTGTGAGACTTGTGACATCTCTACCTCTTTCCTGATGGTAGCAGTGAGAACAGAGCATGTCCTGGGTGGTGTGGATCCTTGATCTTTGATGATTGCTGTTGCTCTCCAATCCAGTGTTCCCTCTAGATGTTCTCAATGGTGAGGAGGACTTTTCCTGTGATGTGCTGGGCTGTGTCCATAACCCTTTGTAGGACTTTATGCTCAGGGGTATTGGTGTCCCCATACCAGACTGTGATCCGGCCAGTCAGCACAATTTCGACCACACGTGTACAAATTCCTCTGGATTGCTTCATTTTTAATTGTTTTTATATATTGTTGATCAAAGAAGAAAAAGAGAATGAGCTTGGCAACCTTTCCCCTCAAATAGCATTAGTGGAAGTTTTGGGATCCTGCTGTAAAGAACTTGGCTGATTGGCAATTGCTGCAACAAAATGTTATTAATTGATAAGCATTCTTTGGATTTTTTTTCAACGAAAAGTGCTAAAAATATTTCATACAAATAAGATTTACTGTTAAGTTCCAATAAATTCTGTTGCTGATACTTGTGTTCAAATAACCACTGAATTGTAAATACTGTTTGTTTTTATATATTTTGGATAGTTGACCAAATGTTTCATATTTAAAGGAATTGATTGAAGGTCATCAAGTAAATGCGACAGTCCTACTTAAGATTCTGTGTTGCTGAAAGACTATTAAAGCTTTGTGGTGATGTCTATTGTTAACTTGTTTTCTTCTGGTAACTTATTCCTTGAGATACTGCGAAATTCCTCCTACTCACAGCTCTACATCTCCCCAGTAGATGTGCTGTCAACCAATGACAGGCAGCAGCCCATTGGGAGGCTTTGTGTATCCATAGGCCTCCCTCAGGCCTGTTCCTGAATATAGATGAAAAGAAACACAGAGTGTTTGCCTCAAAATACAATCTCGACAAACTCCAAAGTGTCAAAGCAGTCACTTCATTCATTCCATGTTATGCCCACTTGGCTATTTTACCACCTACACACTTTGACCCTATAACACTTCATTCCCCAAACACATTCCAATGTCTAATGAATGAAAGTACAGTTGTTTCATTAGACAAAGCTGTAGTTGCATCAGATTTGTTAGTGAAAAGTTGATTATATCTTGAAATAGGCACAGATTCTTCTATGGTGTAGATATTTTTTAAATGAGATGTGATTAAGACAGGGTTAAACAATGTATTTTTGGAAATATTTACCCATTTGTAAATTATTAAATTGTAGAAACAATTACACTTATTGAATAATAAAAGGTTTACACCTATCATTGTCGAAAGTAACCAAGACAGAAGAAATGGAAGAATCTATAGTTACTGTTAAATGCATGACTTTCCTTAGGCTGTGAACACCTCACCCACCAATCTCTTTCTCATTGTCAATCCTACTACTTCAGCAAGATAAAGTGGTCACGGCTTTTAACATAGAAGTGACATTTTTGAACTGAAATGTATTTTTTTTAATCAAACGAGAATGAATAACCAGTATATTGATTGTTTTTATGACCTTCTAACAATGCTGTATTAAAATTAATCTATCAAAATTATATTTTTATATAAGTATTTTCTCAATCAGTGTTCAGGCAACTTATATTTAGAAGATCCACATAAGAATGTATAGGATTTTTACATATAATTTGTCTCACTGTCAGTTAAACCCAGGCAAATAAGTCTCCTAATACAAGCAATAATGAAGCTTGGTTATGATAATGAAATTGAACAAAATGGCATCAGTGGTTGGAATCCAAAAACATTGTGATTCAGTCACAATTCTGTTTTGTTTAATGATAATGACTTTCTCATTTATTAGTGAAAATTATAAGATGGCTTTTACTATATTGTGTTAAGCGTGCTTTCATGAGGACTTCCAGAGTTTTCCTGGGTCTCAGCCCTCCTATAGTCTGGGATGGTGATCAGAACCTGTCAGAGTCTCCAGAGTCTGATATGGGTATACCCTGTTTTACGAACACTCGTTTTACGAAGAAACTTGTGTTCACTTTTACAAAAGGATTTGAATGGGTCTTTGCTTTATGCCATTTCAGCTTACAAAAGGTTTCATAGGAACACTCTAGTTTTATAAAGCAGGGTATACCCATAAATTGGGTGTTTATGTAAACTTGCAGCAATGTATAGTTAAATTTGAATTAGTAGTTTCTGGCAACTTCCATGTAGTGCTGTTTGAGAATATGGCTTTTGATAACCTTGAGTAAGCACAAGATGTTTAATGACATTTTTCAATAAAGGGCATTTTGGAATTTTTATCTTAATTTACTGTATTCCCCTCCAGCTCCCTCGTTTTGAAATTATTCAAATGTATTATAACAAAAAGAAATAAATAGATTTGGAAAAACATTTCATATTCTGTTTGAACATCTTCTATTGCAATGAACATTGATTTTTTTATTTTCAGGCAAGTTGAACTCTGAGTCTCAGTCTCTCTCTCCCTTCCCCCCCCCTTTCCCATTTCAACCCCCTCCTTTACCTGTTGCCATCTGCCCATCATTAACCCCTCATTCCATCAAATTCCAGCTATTACCTGCCAGCCTGTGCTTACCCCTCCCTCCTACTCTGGTATACTAGCAATATTTCTTCTTTTCTCTCAGTCTTTCTGCAAGGTCTTGACCCAAAACAGAACCATCCTGATGACTCCTTGACCCACAGCAATATTTTGTTTTTGTTTATAACGTTCTGAAATGCAGACTCTCTCTCCCTCTCTCTCTCTCTCTCTCTCACACACACACACACACACACACACACACACACACACACACACACACACACACACACACACACACACACACACACACACACAGCTCAACTTCCTTTTTCCTTTGCTTCATTTTTGGCATTTGAACATTTTAAAATAAATCTATTTCTGAGTCTCATTTCCCAAATTTATTTTGTAACTTGAAATTCTAATGGTCTTAATCATATGAACACTTTATAAATGTTTTTTAAATATTTAGGAAAGAAGAAGAAAAAATTTAAGACACTTAGAGCTTAAGATTTAATTTACTCTATTTGCCAAATCACAGACCAAGTGAATCACAGTCATAGGTATCAATGTCTAAACGTGGCTGTATCAAATTTGAGAAGACAGTGAATTTCTCACTCACATGTTGAATGTAAGAAACATTGAAACTAGCATTTATATAGCAGAGTATGATACCAAATATTGAATACATTTTTTTACTTATTGTGTTAAAAATGTGGATTAGAAATAAAATGGTGTTATGCTTTGTGTTTTGACAAAAGATAAATGTTCCGAAAGTGTTCTTTCAGTAATGACGTTTTTGTTTAATTCAATTATGCTCATAATCTACATCAGACTATTAATTTGACAAAAAGTACATTAAGGAATAGAAACCATATGTTGGTTTGTTTGGTAAGGCAACAAAGATAAGTTTGACATGCCGATTTGTTATTTCAGATAATCAACTTGACATGTCTCTCAGAAAAATGAAGCTTTATTTATTTTGATTCATTACATTTTAGCTTTTTATGTTTTTCAGTCACATAAAACACTCCACAATATATGATTTATACTGTAAACAACATGAAAAATACAAGCATCTTCTTAGACATTTTCAAATTAATATAACGTAACAACCCAGAATATTATTTCTTTTGATCATCGCCTAACTTCTCGGGTTTTTGCTATATTTTCTATTTTATCTTTGGTCATTTAAGACCACACACAAAAAAACTTTCATTTATTTCACTTTAATTTTCTGATTATTTCTTTCTCACTCTGTTCCCTTTCATTTCCATGTTATATTCCTGTGCTTTACAGGTGAAATAGCCAAAACACAGCAATTGTTTCCACTTGTAAAATAGACCTTAGATGCAAAGTTCCTGTACTTACGTTAATGTTATGTCAAAAAGTTACTGATTTTTCCAGAATGAATTTAGTTTTAAATCTTGCATTAAAACTAATATTTGGAAGTTTTCAGGTCAATTATTCACATATTACAGCTCACATTCCATGCAGAGATAAGTTGTTTAATGGTCAATTTACTGAGGTTTGATTTTAAAATAAAACAGGAATTACTATGATGTGAACTGGGCCCAAGAGTTTCCCATTTAAAAAAATATTGTGTGAGCTGAAGATGATAATAGCAGGAATAACCTACAAATTGGGTGTCAGGGTGAGTTATAATGGGACAAGAAATTGTTCCTCTGGCTTTAAAGAGTATTGGCTGTTTCTGCTGAGAGTATAATTGATATTATTTGCTGGGATAATGCAGGGAGAGTTTATACTGCATTGCTATTTACCTAATACTCAAGGTAGGCATTGTAAAAATTAAAAAACTGTTAACACAAATTTAGACAGGTTTTCAGTTTAAAATGTATTATTTCTTTACACCACAAGAAAATATTTCTAGTACTTGAAGCAATTTTTGTATTATTCTCATATATTTGTTTCTGTAAAGAGCTTTGGACCACATATCTGTGTGATTAATATGACTTTTTTTTCCCCACAGTAATAACATTTGACTTTGCCCCTCTGTCAGCTTACTTCCCTGTTAAAAGACTCAGTTAACTATTCCAGCTCTTATTTCTTTACACCACAAGAAAATATTTCTAGTACTTGAAGCAATTTTTGTATTATTCTCATGTATTTGTTTCTGTAAAGAGCTTTGGACCACATATCTGTGTGATTAATATGACTTTTTTTTCCCCACAGTAATAACATTTGACTTTGCCCCTCTGTCAGCTTACTTCCCTGTTAAAAGACTCAGTTAACTATTCCAGCTCCTCTCTTTATGTTCTATCCTCCATCCACTCAGTGATCTTTAAAAAATGGTTTGTTTCCTATCACAGCTTTATTGACCCTTGTGCACGTACACTGACTTGATTTTAAAGTCTCATCCTTTTCAAATATCACCTCAATATTTTGCTCACTCTTTACTTGTCATTTTCTCCAACCCTCTGAAAAATCTGCACTCCTTATTTCTGACCTTGATTATTCCTGCATTTAATTTCAACAGCCTTTATGAGAAACATGTGTTATGCAGCAAGCTACTGATATATTTGGTCTTATGTAAGGACGCAAATGCTACTGTTCTCACATCCCCATTCAGACTCCTTTCATTGCCTCCTCACTGTTCCACTTCAGCTCACTGACCATTCTCTCCCTTTCACCTGATGAGATTTCTGGTCTCTGGATGCCTCATCTCATGTCACTTGAGCCTTGATACTAGAGTCAGGTACTGGGCTTGTCATAAGGTCTTGTGTTCTGTGGACAAAGCTACCAACTGGAGGATTATGACTGGATGCCTCCAAGTCAGAATCTAGCTCAAATGAAAAGCCCTGAAGGAAGGTTCCAGGGATACGAGTCAAGTGTCAGGTGGGCAGTGATTGCAATAAGTGCGGATTGAATGGGAGTCTTTTGCAGGCTGCAGGTGGCCCATGAGCTTTATATTATCCATCACAGTGTCAGCCTAATCTTAGATATTTTGAAAGACTGACACAGTATTTTACTCAGTAACTGGATAATGCATGTATTGATTGAAATTGTTTCTAGTCAGTGCGATTTATTTTGTGTTGTTAGCTTTTTCATGATTACAGTGCAGAACAATCAATGGGTGTTTTCATAAGATTGATAAACGGTTGTATGAACTAACATTTGGTGCTTTCAGGGCACAATGTCACATAAAGAGTTTTTTTTGTGTTGAAACTGATGACAGAAACAAAACATCCAATGTTAGATTAGAAAACTGAGGAATTTGTGGAGGTTTTCCATTTTCTGCTACTGACAAAATATAAGTAGCAGTTTTTGGTATTTAATTTAATGCGGTTCTTGTCTACATTTCTTTATGGTGACTATTCAATTTATTGAGCCTGACAAACATTGAGTCCATCTACTTGTCAGTGATCATGCCAACAAATATTCCTTGATTTGAAAATAAGGAGTGAGATCAAATATGACACTAGACAATTCTCTTCCCAAGACATGGTCACTATTACTTTATTTCAAATAGAAATCTTTACAAAATGTTGAAGTGGGAGGATTTAAGCTCTGTGTTTTGCATTGCAATAAAAAAGCTCATTAGCACATTTAGAATCGCTTTGAATGCTCTTGGTTTGAATTGCAGATTTTTTGGATTTGGTTGGTTGAAGATATTTTGTGAAAGTAATCATGATTGTATATTCCTTAAAAAAAATGAGATAAAAACTTTAGTCAAGGAGAAAAGATTCAGGCAAATTTGTGAAAAATAGGTATTGTGAGAATTGCTGAGTTTTTGATGTTCCATTGTACGTATGATCCATCAGTATTGTCAAAGGTTTGTTGCCTAGTTGAAATAATCCCTACGTAATTGTGGGACCGCGCAACATCTGGTGGATCCAGAGTCTTTCTTACAAGTGACTGTCAAGATCAGTCAAAAGATAAATGTAGTCAAACACATGAGGCTGCGCAATTATAAAGATCGTATTAGGAGGTGCAGGAGAAAGCAGCAATGCTCAGTTGCATGGGCCAATGGAAGTGAACTTTGCCCAATATCAGGCATACGATACATAAAGCCAAGGTATCCTGGGGATTGACACGCTGCGGGTGATACTGACATCTGGTACTCTTGTCGCAACAGCACTGTTGTATTTCACCATTTATGTCACTGTTCTGATTGATGACTTTCAGTCCTTCAGTATTATAATATATCTGAGAAATTCTCCTCTTCTTCCATCTTTTTTGTTCCACTTGCCTCTGTGTTAACCCACACATCTGCATTGTTTGCAGCCCACATAGCTGTTAGTCAGGCCCCAAGCTCAAATTGGTGTCAGCAAGTTTCCCAATATCCTTAAGTTTTTCTGCTGTTCAAATTAGCAGGGACATCTGAAAAGCATGGAACCAAAACCACCCCAAATCAATTGTGCACAGTCTATCAGAGAAAATTTAATGATCTTTTTCTTCATGATCAATAATCTATTTGTAAACTCCTGTTACAAATTTTAATTCTGCAATTCTGCTTCTGCTAAAGCATTTGAATGGCACTTAATATTATCATAGGTTATAACTAAAAAGTTAAATAAAGATGAAAAGTCTTTCAAATTAAAATCATTACATCTGTATCAATGGTGAGTCTATAATTCAAAGTATAGTTCCTGAATATAGGATATATATTTGTGGTGTGATTGCCTTTTAAGATAATTGAAAATGTTTCAGTAAAATGTTGTCAAATATTTGTGTTCTAACCAATATTATTTCAGATAAGTGAAAGAATAAATTATCATGCTGTGTAACACAGAAATTCTGCCTTCATTAACAGTTTCTTTTTTTCACTTAAATCATTGAATCTTTATAACTTGGATATTCATGGTCCAAATATGCTTCAGACATGTTTTGAAAGGAGACACAGAACAACAGCATCCTTGTCTGCAATGTAGGATGTATGTTTTAGTAGTGTCCAACTTCTAAAGATTAGAAACAGGATAGAAATTAGATGAACAAGCAGAGTTATCATGTTGTGGTTTTAAAAATGCCACTGTATTTTTGAGTTTAATTTAATTGGGATTGAATAGAAGCAGTCAAAGAACATAACAAAAATATGCATGTCTTTTCATGATTCTATTTGATATTGATTTTAACATCACTCTAAAATTTAAATTCAAATCACAATCTGAACAAATCAATATCAAATAGAATCATGAAAAGACATGCATATTTTTGTTATGTTCTTTGACTGCTTCTATTGACTGGTTCTGTAAATACTAGTAGACCCTCTGGAAATCACGCCAGAGCAAGGGTAGTCTAAGATCATCCAAACCCCTTTTATTGACCCTATTATTCTACATCTGATAGTGGACTTGGAAGTAGATGCTGATCATTAAAAGTGGCATTTTAAAATGTGATTGAATTGACCTATTTAATAATGTTTGTTGGGAATGGAGTTGCTGTAGGAGGTAGGATGAGAGGAAGCAAAATCAACGCATCTGTTGGGTGTTTATGGGTGGCCTATCCTCTGAGATGGGGATAGGAAGATCAGGAAGCAGAGTCAGAGAGGGACAATGAGAAGGGAAGAGAGGCTGGAAATGGCCGATAAAAGTGACGACAATTTTGAGATTTGCACGATTGTAGGAAGCTGCATGCTGATATGTCTCCGTCCTGAAAAGTTAATATAGATTCTGCCTGACTTGCTTAGCTTTTCTGGAATTTTCTCTTTTATTTCAAATTTCCATCATTTGCAGTTTTTTTTTTTCATTTTCATTGGCGTGTGGATTTGGAAATCTGGTAAATATGCATGTTTGAGGCAATAACAAATGTCACCAGGTTAAAGAAAATACTATGGCACAAATACATTGACACATGGTATGGGCCAAGCAGTGGTCATTAATGATTTGGCTTGATTTAGAAACCTTTTTTAAAAAGCTGAAATCTCTTTGAAACCAAATTTATAACAAATATAAAAGGGAAAACAAATATAAATGTTAAAAATAATTATATGAAAAATATAATGATTTTGAGCATTGAATACATGGACATAGGAAAACATTACCTTTTATTTGATCTCTAGTGAGACTGACAAATATTTCAAATGTAGAAAGAGCAAGTATTAGGATCCAGAGAGCAGTAAATGGCTGTCACTTTTAAAAGGCTATACCTTTAGGTAATGAAACATGGAAAAAAACTACACAATTTCTTCATCAGACCTACTATGCAGTATTATGTAGGTGAAGGCAAATAATAGAGACAGCAGTATGAAAATACGATTTTTAAAAAAAATTCTTTCTATGAGGATTGGGTATGTTAACTTGGCAATTATCCTCCTAATACCCATCTGATATGTATGAACCAGGGATCTAAGTGTCAGTAGACTATTCAGCCATAACTAAGCCTCAGCTTGTCCTTGCCTAAGATTCACCAACATGATTTTTTCAGATCAAGTTATTGCACAATGATCAAGAAAAGAAAATCAATCTGAGCTATCTCACTTTATTCAATTAAAGATGACAGCAGATCTCCCAATATAAGCTCAGATGACAGTGTCAGGCAAGGAATGAACCTAAGATTGCTATTTAATGAACAGCTCACTAAAGAAATTGGACAAGACTTTCACACCACAGTCAGCAATAATGAGCCAGTTGATCGACAAAGATGTTGATTCCTTCCATCTCTGCCTTACCTCTTTTGATGGAATAAAATCAAATTAATGCAAGTTAAAGTGTGTTGGTTATTTTTCAACTTCTGCTTCCCCACCTCATTCATCATACATGATGTATTATTTCTGTCTAAAGCAGCAAGCAGGTGATCTGCTCCCAATCTCATTTGGTTCTCCTGTTTATCAGCTGCTAGAAGTTGCATGAGCCCATTTGATTTCCAGTACTCCCTGTGAGGATTTTCTTTTAATTCATTCTGAAAACATTGCAAATAGCTTTGGAGACCAAAACTAATGAAGAATTGTAAGTTTGCACCTTCATTCCTTTTCTCCATGCACAAACTCCATCATTGTGTTATTTTATTTCAAATAACCCATTCAATTAAATACTAAAAAAAAGCTGTGAAGGACAAAGATATGTAAAAGATCATTTACAATTTTAATTAGTTGAACATGCTTCATAGATTTAATCCTAAACAGTATTTTTAAATGTTTTACCTTCATATATTTATCAATTTAGCTTTTTAATTATTTCATTGACTCTTTTCTTATTTTTCAATGTCATTTAATAACAGGCATTTTGAAATATTCATAGTCTCTGTCAACTTTGACATTTGGTTAAATCTGGAGGTGTGATTTGGCAGGCTGTCAAAGCAGTTTTCAACAGTTCTATGTTTGGGGCTTGTGACCCACCCACACGGTGGTATTGTGTCACATTGGGTCTTGCTGCCACACAGCATCTCACTCTTTTGGATCAGGATGGCTTCCAGAAGGAAGTTCACAAATACAGATGTGCAATTTGTAATTTCATGCTGATACATTTGAAAATGCCAAGTGGACACAACAAAGTATAGACCAAAATCTGCTTCCCTCCCAGAGAGGAAGGTAGCAATCATATCACATCGAGGCAAACTGAACAAAACCATATAAAATTCACAGACATGGAGATAGCAGCATGTTGCCGGATCCTGTTATAACTGGATTAATGTAAAAAGATACATTATTACCACTTCAGACCACCCCCAACATGTGTGAAATTTGTGAATGTTAAAAGAGATACTTTGGATTTTCATCTTTGACCACAAGCATTTAAGACCCCAAACTCCTCGTTAATGATGGAGAGAATGATTTTGGAGTAAGTCTTCATTCTACCCAACTGATCAGTGATATGGTATCTCTCATGGCCTCCCCCTCTCCCATTCACCTGAATGTTCAGTCCGTTGTTTTGAATCTATCACATTATTGCTCAGTTAGTGAATTAAAAAAGAACCATTTTCAATCTATTCACAAAGGACATGTTAATAATGCCCAGACACACAGTTAATTCTCCCAATACTGCGAGGAAAGCCTGTCAATCTGAATGTTGTTAAATAGGACATGATAATGAAAGATTAAATTCCAGGTGTCATCTCTGCTACCAATTTCTGGATTAATTTTTTGCCCTTTAAAAGGGATTAAAGTAACAGGTTTTTTTTAAGAAAAATCTGAAAAATAAAAGCTTCAAACAATATAAAACCCTTGAAAATGTATTTATATTCTAGCTAGCTAACTAATGTGATCAAAATGTTGGTGGCACAGCAGAGTGTCCCTATGCTCCATGACAGCTGTCAGAGCTATTGAACAAAACTGCGCAGCTGAGGAAATCTTTATTGGTAAACTGCTCCGTTGTGTCATAAAGGCAATTTTTCTATTTCACCCAAGCATCTGTTGCCATATTTGTGGCTGTTATTCTGTTAGCATTGACAGTGCCAAAGGCTTTGTGACATGGGCATAATTTTTTTCAAAATATAAATAAGAACATGTGGTCCACGACTATTTCTTTTGCTTAAATGGTTGCTTTTATTTTGGAGAAAATGAAGTAGAAAGTGCATTATTCAATGAGTGTCTACAGCTATGAGTGGTTATTAATTTTCCCTGTACAATTCCAGTCCTCAAACAACTCATTTCGTATGCAGGTTACAACTTGAACTCTATTTGTGATAGAATTTTCTGCAGAGAAACACTATTTTTAATATAGTTTCTACTTGCCTTACTTCATATGTTCCTGCAGTTAGATAATTGATAGACCTCTAATTCTAAGGATGAGAGAAAGCATCTAGCAACTGTATTTTTCTTTGAGGAAGAGGTTTACTTAAATTGAAAAATGTTTGCAGTGTAGTTAACCATTGACTCACTGAGCATTCTATCTGTTTTGTAAAAAAGTGATATAGTAGCACTGGAGGCAGTCCAAAGCAGAGTTACCAGGCTAATTTCTGCTATGAGCAGGTGGCTCTGTCAAGAAAGGCTAAACATTTGGGTTTGCATTCTTTGGGGTTTAGAAGAATGAACAGTGACCTTATTGAAACATGTAAGATTCTGAGGGGTGTGACAGGAAGATGTTGAAATGTTGTGAGCTCTAACTTTTGGTGCAATAATAAAGGAATATTAGGATTTTGAGGGGACATGCGTCTGAACTGAATAAAAGAGTCTTGCACCATCACCAAACTATCACAGCACCATTGAGAGTGGTAGCAGCAGTTGATAACAGGCATTCTTCAGGACCGAGGCCCTTCAATGCCTCACTTAAAAATTCATTTTCTTTTTTTGGTAATTCTTTAATTATTGCACTATGAACCATATCAACCAATATATTTATAGATGTATCTCTTTAAATATTCACAGTGACATTTTCTCTTTTTTTCCCCCATCCCTCCCTTCCCCCTTCCCACCCCTTCCTAAAACAGTAAATATTGAACATATAAAATACAATAAAACAATATCTTTATACAAAAGGAATACAAACAAAAAAGACATATCATCTACTTATACACTTTAAATCTGATCATGTTTATCTTCTTGTCATTTTAGGTGGTGGTGGTCCTAGGTCTGCTCTTTCTGTTATGTTCCATATATGGTTCCCAGGTTTTTTTCAAACATTGTAACTTTGTCTTTTAAATTATATGTGATTTTGTTTTCCCAATGGGATACACTTAAACTTGGTTATATATTCCATTAATGTTTATAGTCATATAGTCCAACATGGCCATCTTGTATCTTTATTTTTGCTTCTTTTCCACCTCTTCACCACCTCCATCCCCTTTTTTTCCATTACTTTTTTTAAGTTTTCCTTTTTAATCTCAAAATATGACAACGCACTTAAGACATGAAATACCCCAACAATCCCCACAAGTAATAACCCTTTAACCCCAAATGAACCTCCCCTCCTTGGATTGCTCCTTTTCCCTTGACGGCAACCACAACTCCCCTTTCCATTCGGTTTGCGAACTTACTCGCAAGCATCAACCGATTTCACAGTGACCATTATTCTCCCAACCCCAGCCCCGCCCAGAGAACACTATTTTCCTATACATATAACAAAGCTCTTTCTTTTTTTCCCCTTCTTCCCCTTCTCTTATCCATCTTTAAATCTTTAGATATAGATATATATATATAGATATATATATCTATATATATAGATATATATATAGATATATATATATAGATATATATATATATATATCTATATATATATCTATATATAGATATATATATTAGTATCTTTATATTTTTACGTATTTTTGTATATTTTCTTGCTGGTCTTCCTTCTTGTCACTCCTCCTCCTCTCTTCTCCTGTCCTGCAAATGTTCAGCAAATTCTTGGGCTTTCTTTGAGTCCGAGAACAGTCTATTCCGTTCCCTAGAAATAAATACTTTGAATACTGCTGGATGTCTTAATATAAAGTTATAACCTTTCTTCCATAAGATTGTTTTCGCCATGTTGAATTCCTTCCTCTTCTTTAAAAGTTCGAAGCTTATGTCCGGGTAAAAAAAAAAAAAATTTTTGTCCCTTATATTCCAGAGGCTTATTGTCTTCTCTAACCCTCTTTCTTGCCTGCTCCAGTATGTTCTCTCTTGTCATTTATCTAGAAGTTTTACCAATATGGATCTCGGTTTTTGATGTGGTGGTGGTTTCAGTACTAGTGCTCTATGCGCCCTTTCATTTTCTATTTCTTCATGTGAATCTGTCATTCCCAACACCTTCGGGATCCATCCTTTCATAAATTCCTTCATATCTGACCCTTCTTTGTCTTCTTTCAGGCCCACTATTTTTTATGTTGTTTCGCCTACTGTAGTTTTCCAATACGTCAATTTTTTGTGACAATAAATCTTGTGTCTCTTTAATTTTTTTCGCTCTCTTCCAACTTCCCTCTTAAATCATTTATCTCCATTTCTACAGCAGCTTCTCGTTCCTCCACATTTTCTACTCTTCCCTATTTCAGCATTACCAACTCTTTTAATTACCTCATTTGTTCTTCAAAAAAGGCTTTATCTAAATTTTGTCCTTCTATTTTACCTTCTTTCCTTTGAAATTCTTGGTGGTCTTCCTCCTCTTTTTCTGTGTCTGTATCTATGTCTATCTCGTCTTCTTCTCTGTGTCTGTGTATCTTCATCCTTCTCTGGTGAGCTGCTTCTGTATCCTTGCTGGGCCTCCTGCTGTTGGGCCTCCAGCTGCTGCGTCTCCCGCTGTTGGGCCTCCAGCTGCTGCGTCTCCTGCTGTTGGGCCTCCAGCTGCTGCGTCTCCTGCTGTTGGGCCTCCAGCTGCTGCGTCTCCTGCTGTTGGGCCTCCAGCTGCTGCGTCTCCTGCTGTTGGGCCTCCAGCTGCTGCGTCTCCAGCTGTTGGGCCTCCAGCTGCTGCGTCTCCTGCTGTTGGGCCTCCAGCTGCTGCGTCTCCTGCTGTTGGGCGTCCAGCTGCTGCGTCTCCTGCTGTTGGGCCTCCAGCTGCTGCGTCTCCTGCTGTTGGGCCTCCAGCTGCTGCGTCTCCTGCTGTTGGGCCTCCAGCTGCTGCGTCTCCTGCTGTTGGGCCTCCAGCTGCTGCGTCTCCTGCTGTTGGGCCTCCAGCTGCTGCGTCTCCTGCTGTTGGGCCTCCAGCTGCTGCGTCTCCTGCTGTTGGGCCTCCAGCTGCTGCGTCTCCAGCTGTTGTGCCTCCAGCTGCTGCGTCTCCTGCTGTTGGGCCTCCAGCTGCTGCATCTCCTGCTGTTGGGCCTCCAGCTGCTGCGTCTCCTGCTGTTGGGCCTCCAGCTGCTGCGTCTCCTGCTGTTGGGCCTCCAGCTGCTGCGTCTCTTGCTGTTGGGCCTCCAGCTGCTGCGTCTCCTGCTGTTGGGCCTCCAGCTGCTGCGTCTCCTGCTGTTGGGCCTCCAGCTGCTGCATCTCCTGCTGTTGGGCCTCCAGCTGCTGCGTCTCCAGCTGTTGGGCCTCCAGCTGCTGCGTCTCCAGCTGTTGGGCCTCCAGCTGCTGCATCTCCTGCTGTTGGGCCTCCAGCTGCTGCATCTCCTGCTGTTGGGCCTCCAGCTGCTGCGTCTCCTGCAGTTGGGCCTCCCACTGCAAGTCGACCCACTGCTGGGCCCCCTGCTGCAGGCTGACCCACTGCTGGGCCCCCTGCTGCAGGCTGACCCACTGCTGGGCCCCCTGCTGCAGGCTGACCCACTGCTGGGCCCCCTGCTGCAGGCTGACCCACTGCTGGGCCCCCTGCTGCAGGTTGACCCACTGCTGGGCCCACTGCTGCAGGCTGACCCACTGCTGGGCCCCCTGCTGCAGGCTGACCCACTGCTGGGCCCCCTGCTGCAGGCTGACCCACTGCTGGGCCCCCTGCTGCAGGTTGACCCACTGCTGGGCCTTCTGCCACATGTCGTTCCCCTGCCAGTCGCCCCTTTGCCACTCATCCTCTTCCCGCCCTTCATTCTCTTTCTCACCACGCTTCTTTACTTCTTTCTTGTTTGCTTCCCCCAGCGAACGCCCCGATACTGGGCGTCTTTCAGCTGGCTGCTCCTCAACTGAGTCCCCCTCCCACCGGCGTTAACCTTTTCTTTTACTTGCGCACTGCACATGGGCAACTCTTCGCGCATGGGCAACTCTTCGCGCATGGGCAGTTCTGCACCTCCTCTTGGCTCTGAGAGCCATTTTTGAAGTCCGCCAGTCGGGAGGACATTGCTCCTCTGGGGACTGACCAACATCAGAGATCAGCTGATCCTCTCCACGGTGGCTCTCTGCTCTGACGTGCAGATAAGGCCTTCTTCTTTCTTCTCCAGTGATTTTCCTTCTTCCCTTTTCACTGTTATTCTTACTTTTTCTCTTTTTGGTGCCATCTTCTGTCTCTTCTCTGTAAATTTATCTTTCTCTTCCTTTATTTTATGTTTATTGAGCTCTGTTTTTTCAAACTTTTTTTCTTTTCTCTGGAGAGGGCTGGTTCCACTCAACCAGCCACTACTCCGTCACGTGACTTCTCACTTAAAAAAAAATCATTCTTAAGGATGCTTTCCCAGTTCCCCAGAGAAAATTTATTGCAACTGATGAATCCATCTAATGGATTTAACTGATATTTGCTGGAGAACCCTTGATTAAATTTCAACTTTTACATACTGTAGTTTCTGCGAGAAACAATTTCTTGAAGCTCCTAATAGTATTAGCACACTAGTTGAGGACATCACAGCCACATTCCTCCCTGTCCAACATCCCTCTCTTTCTCTCACATATGGATGCAGTCATGAAGAAAGACGTTATTTCAAGAGCTATCAAGGCTGCTGCTAAAGTATTAAAGAAATGAATATCAACCATTGGCCCCCACGATTTGGCAAACCCTAAGATCAAAACAACCAAAATATTTGATGGAACTTATTCCATTTATTATGTCAAAGGTGTGGAGGTCAATTATATTTCTCTTTTCATTTTGTTTCCCAATCTAATGTTGATCCACTTCCTTTCTCCAGAAGGTATTTTCAGAGAATGCCCTTTGGAGTGGCTGATTAACTTAGTTATTAATGTGACTTGAATTTCAGTAATGGAATGTTTTTTGTTTTCCTCAGTGGCTCTGTCATATATTCTTGAAGGCCTTTGTGCAGTCATTTACATGCAGGTACCTTTCACAATCCCTCAGAATTGGCTTCACAGCCAATTATGTATTTTGACAAAATGCAGGAGGACACTATTATGTTGTACAAAATGCAGTTGTCAACTTGCTCACACCAAGTTCTTGTTAACAATGAAATAACGGCTAGGTAATCTAAATTACGTTTTTGAGGGATTAATATCAGTCTGGTTAGTTGGATGAACTCCACTCCTCTGAATAGTTTCATCAGTTTCTCTGCATTCAGCTGAGATGCCAAGTAGTTAATATTTCATCCAAATAACATTTCTGTCAACAGAGCAGTTCTCTTCAAGCCTAGATTTTATGCTTGTCTCTGGAGTACGACTTGATCTCATGAACTTCAGACTCAGAGACAAGTGCTTTTCAAATCTTGCATTCAAGGATTTGAAAAGCACTTGAATCCTGCCGTCATCTCCCAGGTTCCAGCAGTCAACCCAAAGATCTAAACCAGAACCTTCCTATTCTGCATAATTCATCGAATCACAAAAGAACAATTAAACCTGGGAGAAATTCTTCATTGAAATTTGGGGAATAATGTGAAACAATAGTTTTCCTTACATATCCCCATGAAGAGAAGTTGAAAATTCATGTATCTTTATGAAAATGTATGTATCTTTGCCTTGCTACATTAAGGGCATTGATTGACCTGCTGAGCTTCTCCAGGATTTTGTGTTTTTACTTCAACCCCTGGTGTCTACGGAATTTTGTGATTTACAGTTGAAAAGTCAAAGTTGATTTGAAACTTGAAGTATTGCCTGGAGGTGAACAAGAAACCGATTCTTTAGATAAAAAGCGATTGATAACTGCCAATATCATTGCACTAAAAATCAGTAGTGTCTGAAATATTTTGCGTCAGGGATGAACAAGCTGGAAAGTAAGTAATTAGGCAATACATCACTGATTATGACAAACAATAGTTACAGTAAATGAACTCATTCTCAAACACAGTGTCCAAACTGTGACAATCTGCTTGGCATGTGATTCTGATGGGGTTTCAGTATTGTATTAATTATTTTTCTTTGGTATCAGTTATCAAACAGTTAACATAAAGCCTGTGTTGTGATTATTTTTAAATGGGCACTGCTATTTATTGCTTGTTAAAAAGATGTCTGGCTTGATCTAGCAGTTTTTCCCCTTGATTATGACTAATCCTATATAAATAAAAAAGAATAAATCCTATATGAAATCATGGTATGTCGTAAATGAAACAAAAACTGAAAGATCACATCAGAAGTACAGGTCATAAAATATTTCATAATATTTTGACTCATGACATAAGATTATGGTGTTTACAAGTTAATTAGCAGCATTTACTATCTCCTATCAGAGGTGATAAATTAAAAGTCATGTGATTCACCACATGATCATATTGTTCAATTTTATTAAGCACTTTGTTAACAATTGTGCTGTTACTGGGAATGTTAATGCAATATTTGTGTCAAAGCAACATTTCAACTCCTCTTAATGTATGTATTAAAGTGAAAAGCAGAGAAAACATAGTGACAAGCGAGGAGATGTAATCCATATTGGTTCTCCTATAAGCAGTGAAGTGGAGTATATGCATGGATGGCCACAATATAGATATATGTTTATTCGGTGTGATCAACTTTCAGTTGGACAATTCATTCAATGAACCTTATTCAAACATCAAATTCACTCATTAAAGAGATTGTCCTTATCAATATTCAGTTCACTTTCACAGAAGGCAGAGCAAGCTTAATAGTATGCAGAAAACCAAGCTTTTGCATTGAAATGTCTTCCTTCTTTCAAACTGATGTCTTTGTCAATTTATAAAAAAACCATTGAATGCTCAGCAGACCAAACTGTTTCCAAGACTAAGGGGAGTTTTTCTGGTCCATCTGTCAAAATTCACTAGCATGCTTTACATTTTAAAATTCCCAATAATGAAACTTTAAATACATTAATATCCCAAGTAATTATAAAGCTGTTAAGTCTTTTTGTCTGTATTAGTCAATATTTTGTCAATACAATTTATTGCATTTTGAAATGATTTGGAATGACACAATAACAACCACAATCAGATTGCATTCATATATCTCTTCTCGTGTCGTAAGCTATCTTGATGCGCTCCACAGGATTAAATAGAGTGTAAGTAATTGAAGGCATTGTTATGAATGGTAGAACAATGGAAACTAGGAAGAAGGAAGTCAGTGCTAACCAAGGGAATTCAGAAATAGGGAGAGGTAAAATAAGGATAAAACTTTAATTTGTTAATTACACGACATAGTAAAGTATTTGTGATGAACAACTTTATGAAATTCAGTCAGAACTGGAGTTCAAAGTAAAATACTTCTATATCACATTGCCTGGCTAGATGATTGGAGTTTCAGTGGGAGAACATTTTGGGCGGCATGGTTAGTGTAGCGTTTAATGCCACGTGATTACAGTGCCAGTGACCTGAGTTTGAATCCAACACTGACTGTAGGGAGATTGTATGTTCTCCCCATGGCCTGCGTGTTTTTTTTTCCCTGGGTGCTCCAGTTTCTTCAAAACATACGGGGTTGTAGGTTAATCAGTGGATTTGGTGGATATGGGCTCCTGGGCCGGGGGGGCTTGTTACCATGCTATACATCAAAATATAAATGACAGCTCCTTAAGTTTCAAGATAGTTATAAATAAAGATGAGCTGGAAAATTGTGGGAAAGTATTGAATAGGAAGAGGGCACATTATGATACTGTTCAATCGGAGCTCGGGCAAGTTCATTGGGAACAGGCAAGTTCACATCTGACGGGGGAATTGATTAAGGACCAGATGATCAGAATCCAGGATTGGAATATTCCAGTAAGGAGGTTTGGGAAGCTAAAATCAGGCAAAGCTCTTGAGGAATATAAATTGGCAGAAACAAACACAAGCAGGGGATTAGGAAGGCTAAGGAGAGCCATGAAATAGGATCCCAAACTATTTTATACCTACATTAAAAATTATAGAAAATTAAGGAAAAAATAAGGTCATTTGAGGGAATCTGTGCTTGGAATCCAATGATATGGACAAGGTGCAAAATAATACTTTTCATTAATATTCACAAGGAAGCATTATATGGAGGAAAGTAAGAAAATTGTGGCGAATACTAACGTGTTAGGGCATTTTGAGATCAGGAAAGTGGGGGAGGGGGGGGAGTCCTGATTCTTACATTTGGATGTCCAAGGGCTTGATAAGATATATCCCAGAAAGTAAGAGAGGCAAGTGAAAAGATTGTTGAGGCCTTTACAAAGATTTTTTCATTCTCACTAGGAATGGACTGT
This sequence comes from Narcine bancroftii, assembly GCF_036971445.1. Lineage (NCBI taxonomy): Eukaryota > Metazoa > Chordata > Chondrichthyes > Torpediniformes > Narcinidae > Narcine > Narcine bancroftii. Next base: position 86,235,605 of record NC_091477.1, read on the forward strand.
GCCCTTATTCCCTTGTTCAAGAGAGAAAATTGTAACCCAGGAAATTATAAGGCTGGTGAACCTCACCTCAATGGTATGGAAGCTATTGGAGAGGATATTTAGGGAAAGAATTTACACATATTTGGAAAGGCATATTGAGATTATAGACAGTCAATATAGCTTTTGAGTAGGGTAGTCGTGTCTTCCTAAATTGATTATGTTTTTTGAGGAGGTGAAGAATGTAGTTGACGAGGATAGGGTAGTGGATGTTGTCAACACAGCTAGTCAGGCACTTGACAAGGTCCCTTATAGTAAACTGATCCAGAAGGTAAAGATGCATGGAATCCATGGTGAATTGATGGTTTGGATGTGGAATTAATGCTTTTGAAAACAAAGGGTAATAGTGGAAGGATTATTTGGGCTTGAGACCTTATGTTTTTTTACATATCCACTGTGCTCCAGGAAATTATTCCCAAAAAGATTGGAACAGGAACAAGGACTCATCCCTGTTCTGGCATTTTACCTCTTCGACCCCTAATTATTTTCATGGATCGCCTTCAGTTCAGTTTAGACTGCAATTGATTCATGAACCATGGGCTAATGAATAGGACATCCAGCCTTCTTAATTACTTCACTTCAGGTATTCTGTCTAAACTCACAGTATGATATGGACATATGGAGTTTTGGCCACTTCCAGAAGGTAGGGAGACACTTTACAATGGAAAAATCATGCAAGTTCTTAGTAAAAAATATATCTAACTAGCAGTGTTCAGCAGGGATTGGTGTTGGTGCCCAAGTTGTTCCTAATAGGGTTAGGGCTTTATGTAAATAACTTGGGATGAAAAAGTAGATGGATAATTTAGTAAGTTTGCAGATGACACAAAAACTGATAGTTATGATCAGTGCAGAGGGTTATCAAAGAATACCAGAGGATATAGATCAGTTACAGATATGGGCAGCAAAATGGCAGGTGGAGCTTAATCCAGGCAAGTGTGAAGTGTTGCATTTGAAAAGTGAAAATATACATTTAACCACATTAATGTTCAGAGGTCCAAGCCTAGAGTTCCCTGTTAATGGTCATACAACTAGGTAGGGCAGTAAAGAAAGTGTATGGAATGTTTGCCTTCATTGGTTGGGGCATTGAGTACAAGAATAAGTACGTCATATTGCAGCTATATAAAAGTTTGTTTGGGTCGCATTTGGAGTATTGTATGCAATTGAACATCCCTGCCTGCACTATTGAAATAACATTTTTTTCTTGCAGTAACTGCAACCGTGAATATTTATTTATCTTTCCTAAATGATTTATTATTCATTTTTCTGTCTTGGCATATTGGGTAATTTAACTTGTACTATTTTGGCTGCTGCAAGTAAGAATTTTGTTGTATCTGTACATCGTATGACAATAAACTGTCTTCATCTCATCAAAACCCGATTTCAGGAAAGATATGGAAGCTTTGAAAAGAACAATAGAACAATTACAGCACAGAAACAGGCCACCTCAGCCCCTCTTGTCTGTGCCAAACCACTTTCTTTTGTCTAGTACAGAAGAGATTGACCACAAAGTTGCCTGGATTAGAGGGTATGAACTATAAGGAGAAGTTGGACAAACTTGGATTGTTTTCTCTGGAGCCTTATAAACTGAGGAGAGACCTGATAGGAGTTTATAAATGATGAGAGGCAGAGATGGGGTAGATGGTCCGAACTTTTATTCCAGAATAAAAATATCAAATTCTTGAGGCCAGAGGGAGGGGGCTTAAAGGAAATGTATGGGCATATTTGTTTTACACAGAGAGTGATAGGTGTGTGGAAGGGGCCACCAGGGATAATGAAGGAAACAGGTACAATTGACCATTTAAGAGTCTTCTAGATAGACACATGAAGATGCAGTGAATAGAGGGATATGTATCAAGTACAGGCAGAAGAAATTTGATTTAATAATTGTCATGTTTTGCACATCCATTGTAAGCTGAAGAGCCTGTTCCTGTGTTGTATTATTCTGTGTTCAGCCTTTAGTGCATACAAGGGTTACAAATTTCTGTCTCAAATTTGGAAGGGTTTTGGATAGAGAAGGTTTTGGATACATTGAAGGTGTATTGTGGGAAACTACCAGACACTATTTAAATAGTCAGAAGTGGAGGTGTTAAACATGTATATCGGATTTTTAGCAGCAATTGAACTGAAGCAAGACAAAGAAGGATGATTGAAAATAAATTGTGTCAGAAATTCAGCTTAGGGTGGAATAGGTTGCCGAGCTTTCAAACTGTCTGATTTATCCTCTGATTTGACTGCAGAATACATTGATGTGAACATCCTTCAGGTAGGCTGTCTCGTGCACCCAGGCTTGATGCTGCATGGTGTACAACCCTTGTGAAGAATCAAAAAATCCTTCAAACATGGATGTGCACCCTGTTGGCCTTGCTTGGCATATTTTAAGTAGAATCTATTTTTCTAATCAGTGCAAAAGCCAGATGGTCCCACCCGCAGTGTCAAAATATTTAAAATTTGCTCCTCGGGGTGAAGCTCTACACACAGTTTTATTTCCTGAAAGCCTGAATAAAATTCAGTCATGTCGGTCTCCATTGTAGGATAAGTGTTCTTGGTTCTGACTGGATCACAACCAAGAACTGCATAAATTCATCCTACAAACTACTACCCCAATTTATTTCTGTACATCCTTCTCAGTGAAATTTCAGTGTCCGTTTGGAAGATTCTTTAATGACATTTGTAATCTTATTAGTCTTCTCTGTTGGCAGCACTTAGCTGTTGCACATTAATATCATAGAGGAATGAAAAGTGTTGGAATGATTTTTTACAGGTACATTTTCCAAATGTTGTTATTTTTATGCCGGTCCCTTGATTGGTAATTTTTCCAGGTAATGGGTGGGGGGTGGGGGGGGGGGGGGGGGGGAAGAGAAGAAAATAGCACAAATGTTGTTGTTGATTGCTTGGGAATTGATTACAAAAGTAGAAAGATACTGTCAATTATATAGGACATTATTGAGACCACATCTGGAATACTGCATGCAATGTTAATTTCTTTATTTAAAGAAAGATGATAATCCTGTGGCAACACTTCAGTGAACATTTATAAAATTAAACCTGGAAGAGATGGGTTGTCGGGAGGAAGGTTGGACAAACTCAGAAGAGTGAGAGAACATTTGATTCTGAGGCATCTTGACAGCTTAGATGTAGAGCAGATGTAGGGGTATCTAGAAATAAAGGGTAAGATAAAACTAAGGGGTTGCCTATGTCAGATAAAAGTTAGGGATTTCTTTCAAGGATTATGAGTTTTGGGACTCTCTTCCTCAAGGGGTCATCTGAATATTTTTGACGCAAAGGTCAGTTCTTTGAAAGCACAGAAGTGAAGGGTATGTAGAAAGATGAGAATGTAGATTTGAGATTGGAATCAGGTCAACTATGATTTAATCAAATGGGAGAGCAGGCATGAAAGGCTGAGTGGTCTGCTTGATTTGTCGTGTGTTAATAAGGGAGAAATACAATTTCTTGGTTGCATCTGAATGAGTTTTAACAAGTTGCTAGTATGTGCTGAGTAGTTGTTGCAACTTCACCCTGTGAAGTTTTCAGGCTCCTTCAATAATAAAATATTCCTGTGGTCGGGGAATCACCTGAGAGAAATTGCCAATTTGTTTTTTTTTAGAATTTCCACATTTACTCAGTATGGAAGTGGGAATCTTCAAATTTGTCATGCTTATGTGAGGAAACACCTGCAAAAATCAGCTCCTCTCTGCTCTGAACTGACTACATGACATATGATGATACAGGACAGTACCCTGTGTTTGAAACGCCTGGGACCAGATGTTGTTCAGTTTTTAGATTTTTGTTTCATTTATTGGAACAAAACGAAAAAACCCCAAAACAGCACAGTAGCATCAGCTGTCGCCAGTTCCTGATACCTCCCACCACTGCCGCTAATCTCTGACAACTCTACACTGCCACCGGTCCTGACTATGTTCCTCTCTCTTGCTCGGGAGCCCAAGATCCCCGTTCCTGCTCGAGAGGCTGCTCTCCTTGATGACAAAGGATTCTTCTGACTGCTTGCAGCTGGCAGAGAGCGGCACGCAGTTTGTGAACCAAGTACAGCAGAGAGTAAAGAAGAAATGGAAAGAGAGAGGAGAGGGCGTTACCTGAAATGAGGACATTTGGTGTTCATGCCCTTTGATTTGAGGCCTGACCTTTGCACTTAGTTTCTACCCAAGCGCTGCCTGACCCACCTACTTCCTCCAGTCGCTCACTGATGGCTGGCGATTCCAGGCTGCTTCTCTGAGCCAAATTCCAGCCATTCAGCTTCTGTCTTCCTGGCTGGTTCTGAGCTCTGTTATTACCAAACTGGCGCCAACAGAGCGTGAGAGCTCTACATGGGCAAGACAGGTGGTGAATTTTTTTCAACTTGTGACGTCATGTCGGCGCTAAAATGAAGTTCCATTTTTTGGATCTTTTCGGTATTCAGAACTTCAGATACTGGGTACCAGACCTGTGTTGTCTTCTGCTCTGTCTGGTAACTCAGTGAAATGTCAGGGCAAGATATTAGAGCACAGAATTGGGTCACTTACATCTGGAGTTATTGGTAGGTAGGATAGATTTTCTCACCTTCTGCAGGAGTAAACAATCACATCAAAAATAAATAAATTAAAGTATTCAAAGCAAGATTTAAGTTTGTTTTTTGACAATTCATGATGCTCCAAAGGTGATTTGCAGATGTACAGTAACAGGTCATTTTGGCCCAGGAGCCTGTGCCACCAAAGATGGCCAGATTATCTCGTTCAAAGACAACTATTAGCCTTTATTATGGGGAACATTCCCCTGCCATTATTCAAAACAGTGGCTTGGAATGTTTCACATCCACCTCAAGGACAGAAGAGAACTTGGTTTCACATTTCACCTGGCCAACAGTGCTTCTGAGCTACAGTAGTTTATTCAGTTCTGCTTAAATTTGATGCTAAAATCCCCAAATAAGAACCCAGAGATTCAAAGGCATGAGGACTGAGCAATGACCCATCCTGAGGTATGGCAGAAAGACCATGAGGGCAGCAGTAGGAGATAAATCAGAAGTATCATCCAAAAATTGCAATTGCCTATCATCAAGCAGCTTTCTCAGAGCAGGGTTAATGGAGAGCTGGTGAGCTAGCTACAACCTTCTCATCAGAGGATTTACTGGTCAGCTGGACTCGAAGAAAATAATTCACTGTTTGATTGCAATATCACAGTGTTCAGGAAATAAGGGAATAAAAGCTAAGAAAATATATTTTGTGCGGAGCTTGCAAGAAGCCATTTGCCTGATTAAAGCATTCAGCTTCTAGTGGACTGAGAGACTCCCGTGAGTTGAACATCACAAATGTGAATTGTCTAGAAGTCATTGTTATGTCTGAATTAGGAATTGTATATGATGAGAGGAAAGGGAGTGATTTGATGTGGAATGCTATGCTTGGATCAGGTTATGTTTCAATCAGATAATTGTGCATCTGGAGTCAGCTCTGTTTGCAAAATGACTTGGTTGCCAAGCCCATGAATTTAGTGGGGCCTATTCAGCAACAGTTTCTATTTGGTTTCGATCCTTGATATGAATAATTTTGACATTCCATTTTCTATGCTGCCAGTTTGAGAGTCTGCTATGTCTATTTTTTTTTAAATATAGATGGCTCTGACATTTTTTTTAGCTCAGCTTACTTTAAATAAAACCGCCTATAGAGCACCAATGTGAATGAGGTAATATGTGAGGTGGACAACCTTTGGATTAATTTTGTTTTCAGACTCAAAACATCCGGAATTCAGATGTTCTTAATCTAAAGGGTGCAGATAAAAAGGCCACAAGCTGAGGGGTATCAGCGTGTTCTTTAGATCACCGTGACATTTGAACAGCGAGGGATTTGAATTTGCAGTTCTTTCACATGAATCTCTCCTAGCCAACAGGCGTGTGTATAAATTGCTGAAAAAGTTTAATGCAGGCAGCCTTTTCTCCCTAATTACTTCCATGAAATATATCAATAGAAAAATAAGTCAATCTGGAGTCACTTGATGCACTCCGTTTTTTGATACATCCTGTTGTTTATCAACAGATTGAAAGGAGTTTTTCTCTCTCCAACTTGGAACAGCAAACATTTCTTTGGCATTCGCAGCAAACTTGGAATTGGATTTTCTGAGGTTGGATTCAAAGAACATATTTGAGGCTGGGGTGTCAATGGCAAAAAATATATAATTTAATGATGCTATAGAGTTATAGCAATTCTGAGAGCATCTAGTTTTATTGCTGCACAACTTCATGGCATCCTTCACTTGCTGGTATCTAACTTGTCTCTGAGTCATATTGGACAAGCTGCAGTTTCTTCCACCAAAACATTAGGAAAGCCAAAACAACTGTTATCATTCCAGCCACATCCTTCTTCCCAGACAAACTCTGCATCCTTGCTCCTTACAACTGACACAATTCAGAATTACTGAATAGCACAGCGAAGAAGGTGGCAATTTTGCACGGTCTGTGCCATGTTTGTTTGATGGTAATCTAATAATTTCCTTGCCGACATGTCTGCATGCACTGCCAAACTGAGCCCACCTGTAAATTGGAGGTCAAAGACCTCATCTTCCATGTGGGCACCCTCCAACTGGATGGCATTAACATTGATATCTTTGGTTTCCATTATTCCCCCCTCCCTGCCCAATTCTCCTTTCCCCCAGCTCTGACTGTCATTCTCTCCCTTTTTTCCTCTGTTTCCTTTCACAGATCCAAAATCAATTCTCAACTCTCCTCTTATCATGTTCAATTAACACCTTTTGGATGTTGGTCTGAACTCTTCCCATTGCCATCCTTTAGTCTTTATTCAGATGCCTTCCTGTTTTTTGAATATATCTTGAAGAAGGGCTTGGGCCCAAAACATTGGTAATATATCTTTACCTCCTATGAATGCTATGAGACAGGCTGAATTCCTCCAGCAATTCTGTGTGAATCCCATTAGGCACCCTTTCCCCCTTCAGTAAATGTTTATCTTCTAATTCCCTTCTGAAATTTTTCAACAAATCCATATTCACCAACTTGTAAAGCAATCAGCCTTTCCATTGAATTACTTTTTCTAATGTCACTTGTTGTTCTTTAGCCAATCAATTTTAATCCGTACCCCCCCCACCCCACCCCACCCCCCGTCAACTGGTATTTACTCAAGGGAACAAGAATTCTCTCTTTATACTCCACAAAATCTTGTTTGATTTAGAACACCTTTATCAATACAATTCTGAGCTTTCTTTACCATTTAAGGAGATAGAATTTTGCTTCCCCAAATTATCCATGGGACCACAATTTCTCATTCCTGGAATTATCTTGTGAATATTTTCCTTACGTTTTCAGTGGACCGAATTGTTTTATTATCATGTGCCCTGAGATATTGTAAAAAGCTTCAATTTGTGGGCTTCCCAGGCAATCCAACTGATGCAGCAGGTAATGCCACAATAACAACTAAATAAGTAAGACAACAGTGTAGTGAATAGTGTTACCAAGGCCAAATAGTGCAGGATATGGAGAAAAGTACAAAAACATAGTGCAGGAAGTAAAGTACAGACAGAAAAGATAGTGCAGAAGTATTATCTTCTGCCAATGTGAGAACCATTCAAGAGTCTGATTAAAAGTTGGAAAAAAAAACTGTCCTTGATCTGGAGGTTCAAGTTCTCAAGCACATATATCCTCTACCCAACATAAGAGGGGAGAAGAGAGTACGACCATGATGGGATGTCCTTCAATATTTTGGCAGCTCTCCCGAGACAGTGAGAAGTACTGATGGAAACGAGAGGGGGGAGAAGTTGATTTTCATGGCAGCCAACACTCCTCAGTTCCTTGTTAAGTTGCACTGCCCAGAATTGGACACAGTAGTCCACATGAGGATAAAGTCATATTTTTCTTAGAAGATACCATCTTAAGCCAAATCAAATGTTAACAATGTTATCTTCCAATTAGATGCCAAATTATGTTTCCAATTTCAAATTCCCATTAAGAAATTGCATACCACAATTCCAAAATATGATTCGGTCTGTCTCCCACCTTTAACATCCTTAGATCCTTTACACATGTGGTCTCAGAATATTAATGTGGAAGGATCATTACCCTGAAATGTTCACTCGGTTTCTCTCTCCATGAATGCTACCCAGCCTTCTGAGCGTTTCAGGCATTGTGTGTGTGTGTGTGTTTTAAAAAAAAATCATTCCTGTTCCTCAGTCTCTTGCACATTTCAATTTAAAAATTCCTTCCTTGAGTTGAACTACCAGCATGGCCTTGCAGCTCACAATCCTTAGCGTTTGGGACTGTATGCAGCAGGAATAGTTAACTTTGATTGGATCTATTAGATATGACATTGCTTGATGTTGTACATTGCCTGCTGATTTTGCTGCTTAGACGTGTTGCAGCTTCGTAGGTTAGAACTTCATTGTTCGTGCTGCTCCTGGCATGCACTTCTTTAATCCTTTTTGATGGCTGCAAAAGAATGAGAGGTGCCATGATTGTGTTCCAAAACTCTTCTATGCATGTTCCACATCATCTCATGTATGCTAGTTCTAAAATGCCAAACTCTTCCTAATATTTTTTTGGGGGGTCGGGGTGGGTGGGGGGGGGGCTGAATCTGGATGTTGCTGGCAAATCCAGTGTTTATTGCTTGTCCCTGATTGTCCTTGAGAAGGTGGCAGTGAGCTGCCTTCTTGAATGACTGTATTTCTTCTAGTGATACTACATCCACAATGTGGCTGGGTAGGGAGTTCCAGTATTTAGACACAGTAATGATGACTGGCAACAGCTTTTCAAGTCAGGGTGCTGGACAACTTAAATGGACCTGCCAGTGATAATTGGGAAATTACACAGAGTAGCCCAGAGAAGTAGCCGGGTGCATTTATGTTCAATGGTTTTTTTTCGGAGAATTGGTCATTTAAAAAAAAGCCCAGTAGTGACAGCAAATTATTTGTCACCACGTTTATACAACAGCGAATAACAAGGTGAGACTTTTAAAGGAATAGAGTAACGTTTAATTCTCACCAGAAAATTGCTGATTACCGCTGATAACCGAGGCCCCGCTCCTGCCCAGGGGCCCGAGAGTCCCGCTGCCGCCGCCAGTGGGGGTGTGGGAGAGAGTCCCGCTGCCGCCGCCACTGCCAGGGTGGGGGGAGGTGGTTGAGGTCCCGTCGCCACCGGGGGGCCCGAGGAACCAGGTCAGTTCGGCTCCGAGATAAATGAGGGTTTCAGAGAATCCAATTTCGGATAATCGGAGTTTTACGGTAACTATGAAGCTTCTTGTCCATAGTACATGGTGCAGACACTTTGAACTGGTGGTGGAATGAATAGAATGGCAGGTGTGGTGCCAACAACTTTCTATGTTTAATCTGCAATTCTGTTGAGTTTCTATTGAGTGGGTGGCACTGCACTTGTAGAACCATAGAACATTACAGCCCCTTTAGCCCTTCAAGTCTGTGCCGAACCATTTCTTGCCCAGTCCCATTGAGCTGCATAGCCGTTCGTGCCTCTCCCATCCAGGTACCTGTCCAAATTCTTCTTCAATATTAAAACTGAGTCTGCAAATGGAGAGCATTCCATCACACTTTGTAATTTATGGGTGGTATATTTATATGGGTGGAATGTCAGGAGCTCCATCATTTGACCTGCACTGTTAAGAAAAAAACAGTTAATGTTCACTGCAATGATTAGCAGAATGGAAATAGAATTGTTCATGGTTACAATAACCTCGATCAGGGCATGATGAGAGGTGAAAGATGAGAGCTCATGGTAAGGGGTGAGAGCCCCCGATTGTTTTGGTTTGATGGGAAGGGAGGGGAGTTACTGAGATAGCTGAAATCATTTTATTTATCATTCTTAATCTCAATCCATTTCAATGCATAAATAAAATTAATTAAAAAACATTCAGTGAAATTACACATTTTTAAAAGTCACTTGCCAAGATACTTTTCAAAGTGTTGGTGTCAATCCAACACTTCAATGAAATTTATTCTGTCTCGCTTTCCCCCACTAACCACCCAATAATTACCCAAATGCTTCACCCAGCAAACAAAGCAATTGTACTGATGGAAGATGTATTGATCCAGCTGTATATTTTGTATGGTAATAAACAATTGAGTGATGATTGGTTAGAACTTCATTGTTCGTGCTGCTCCTGGCATGCACTTCTTTAATCCTTTTTGATGGCTGCAAAAGAATGAGAGGTGCCATGATTGTGTTCCAAAACCATGCAACACACACCCCTGGTATTGTACCAGAGATTTGTTCTTCCTCATCTTAATAAAGGGTCCTGACCCAAAATGTTGACTGATGATGTTTCTCCATGGATGCTTTCCGTACCACCAGTTTCTCGTTCACTTTGTTCTTTCTTCATCACTTTATACTCAAATGATAAAGTCAATCAGTATAGTAGTTTTGATATACTCTCGTGCTACCTGCCATATAATCAAATGAACTAATTAAATAACAGCTCAGACAGAAGTACAGAAGAGCCTGCTCCTAATTTGTATACTTGAACATTGAATACCCTGAAAGGTAGTCGTATCTTGCACGGTAAAACCCTATGGGCTGATTTCCACCACAGAACATTACTTAGCCTGTGCCTTGTCAGCCATAATCTTTCTTCTTGCCCAGCTAATTGCATCAGTTCTGATAGCACTGTCAGATATCTTGTGTAGTTTCATTGTGCACTGGCCTTTTAGATACTCTGAGCCAGCAAATGCAACACTGCAAGGATTTGTGACAATTTAGAAGAGTCAGATTTCGATTGACATAAGGTACAGTTCAAACTGTCGCTTCGCTTTGTCAGTTCTCTGGATGACATGTTATGAAGATAAAGAAAGATATCTGATTCTCTTCAGGTCAATGAAATTTGATGCCATCCCTGTAATCGAAATACATTTTGTGGCAGAAGGTGAAGTAAATACTGCATTTTTTTAAAATGCCTGGGTGTCAAATATTCTAATGTTCAAACTTTTATGGATATCACATTAATTTTCTGGAATGACAAAACTGTAAACCAGCATATGCATGAATTTGCTGGACTCGATCCTTTCAAGCCTTCTCTGTATCTTACCACTTCCCCAAAATATAAAGGCCAGAGTTTCCAATTAACACTGAGTTAATAGATATAAAAGGCATCAGTCCACAATATCATTAGAAATCTTAAATAATAGCAGAATAGAATCCCATTGATGAATAAAATTAAATTAGCAAGGGTTTGCTCATATTTTGCATTGTAATAATTTACATATAGTTAATTTAATCACAGCCTGAGCATTAAGAACAAATAAATACAGTCCACTCTGTGATGAATTTGTAAAAATAGTTTAATTGAACATTATTTTCTCCAACAGCAATTACCTTGCTGTCAGCATCCAATTTTGTTGAGAGGTTTTGTTGAAAACTGAGTAATTCATATATTATGAGATGGTCTAATTCATTCTCATAATCTCTTGAAGAGAGTCATTCATCTGATGTACTGGCTCAGTGAGTCATGAGATTAAATGACAAATTTCAGCCTCTCAGCTGTCAAGCCAAATCAAATAGAAAGGAAGAATATGAACATAATTCCATAAGAGAATTGTATCAGAGTTTAACCTAGAATTTGAATCTATGTGTACAGTATTGTGTCCTCCCCATGTAAAGAAACAATAGTATTCAGTATGCAGACAAGTAAACAACAGTTTTTGAGTCGGTGGTGAATATGGTAAAACCTAGTGTAGAGAGAAAGGACTTGTTCTTTATTACAAATATTTTCCATTTCCTTGGAATTGGACCACTTTTTCAGAACAATTGGGCATCTTTTCATGATTGATACGAGTCCCTGTCCTTACAACTTGAAGTCTTCCTTTTCATCGCTCGGGAATCCATCCAGGGTATGGAAGATAATGGAATCTATAGCAATCCCAGCAACTTCAAATCATCTATATGTCGTGTGCAATTGCTTATACTGTATTAACCTGGCTCATGTAAGACTGATCACACTAACAAAAATCCAAATAATAATTTAAAAATTTTTTCAGCTAATTTCGAAATCATTTGGGACAATGAATAAGGACTGTTGAGAAAAAATATAGTTCTACTCAAGATAATCATAGTGTTGCATTTCTAAATATAAACAAATTCCATGTGTGGTTAAATTTTGTCTGATATTATGCCAGGTTGTCACTCTATAATGAAAGTTTAAGAAACTGATTAAGAAGCTGATAACATTTCACCAACAAAAGAAACGGAAAATAAGTTCTCCAGAGTTAAAATGATATACGTGCATTGTGCCCATATTCCTCTCAACCTTTCCTACCCATGAACCTGTCCAAATGTCTTTTAAACATTGTAATTGTACCCACCTCTAATACTAGTTCTGGCAGCTCAGTCCATATTCTCACCAGCCTTTAAGTGAAAAACCTCTCCTTAGGTCCCCTTTAAAGCTTTTCTTTCTTACCTCAAAATTTAGCTCTCTCATTTTAGATTCCCATCCCTAGGAAAAGAAAAGACTGCATCTGTTGACCTTTACTCTGTTCCCATGATTTTATGATCTCCAACAAGGTCAGCCCCTCGGCCTCCTTCACTCCAGGAAAATGTCCCAGCCTATCCAGTCTCTGTTTCTAATTCGAAGCTCCAGTCCTGGCGACAAGCTTTTTTGTACCTTCTTTAACTTACTCTCATCTTCCTCTATTATGCCAAACAAACAGAACTGCATAACAGATGCAGTCTCATCAATATCTTGTACAGCAGTAAATTGGCATCCAACTCTTGTACTCAATGCACTGCCAATTAAGACAAACATACATCTCCTTTATCTCCTTGTCGACTTGCATCACCACTTTCAAGGAACTATGTATTTGTTCCCATGGGTCTTTCTGTTCTCTGACATTCTCGAGTCCTATTCTTTACTGTGTAGAAAAACCCAACACCCAACCCCAACCAACCAATTTTCGCCTGCAACCGCTGCAACCGTGTCTGCCTGTCCCGCATCGGACTTGTCAGCCACAAACGAGCCTGCAGCTGATGTGGACATTTACCCCTCCATAAATCTTCGTCCGCGAAGCCAAGCCAAAGAGAAGATATCCCTTCCTTCTTAACTTCCCAAAATGTATCACTTTACATGTGTCGGTATTCTATTTGCCATTCATTTCTCACTTTTCCAGTTGATGCAGATCCTGTTGTCCAGCAAACCACAAAGTTTACTGTCATGCAATCTACATTCTCATGCAAGTCATCAGTAGATCCAGCACTAATCCTTGCATCACCCCACTGATCACAGCCCTCTGATCTGAATAAAAACATTCCACCACCACCCTCTGACCCCTTTTTTTAATAACTTCAGTTGGCTAGCTCACCAGGATCCCATACAATCTCGTCTTCTGGACCAGTTTATAATGTGGGACTGATTAGCAAAATGAAATTAGCAAGTGTTTGCTGAGATATAATGAAACCTGACAATTTAAATATGAGAGCAAAAATATATAAAACATATGACCAGAAATGTTTTTTCTTTATTTCTCACATAAATACTTCCAGTAAAAGAGAATTGGAAGCAAATAATTTTTTTCTACTCTGATGGAAATTTTGAAACTTTTACTTTGAACCCATAATGGACAAAACAGTAAAGCAGTAACAATTCTTCCAAACATGCTAAAACCAACTTTATTAGCTCACTTTTTCTTATAACTTAATAACATGAAATAATGAAAAGAAAAACTTGAAAATCCGTAGACACCATGATTGATGTAAAAACACAAAGCTGGAGAAACTCAGCAAGTCAAATAGTGTCCTTTATATAGCAAAGGTAAAATTACATATCCAATGTTTCGGGCTTGAACCCTTTATCAGGCGTCCAAATAAAAGTGTTGGGATGGGGGGCGGGGGGGGGGGAAGAGGCATGCTCACAAAGGCTGAATGTAATAAGGGAGGAGAGCGAGGGGACAGAGGGCAAGCAAGGGAAGGAAGGATGGCTGGGTGAATTGAGAGAAGGAAGGGTGAAGGAGAGCTTGGAAGGGGGGAGTGAAGGGGGGAGGGGAGAGGAAAGCAGTTCAGCAGAAACCAAAAAAGTAGATGTTGATGCCATCTGATCATCATGCTCTCCTCTTCCCCTCACATCCCTCCCCTTCCACCTTCCAACTCTCATTTCCCCATCCCTCTATTCACCCAGTCATTCCCTCACTCCTCCTCATCCCTGCTGCTGTCTCCTCCCTCCCTTCTCCACCTATTACCTCCTGCCTTTGTGACCATGCCTTTCCCCCCCCCCCACTCTTTTATTCGGACGCCTGCTGACATTTTCCCATATCTTGATAAAGGGCTCAAGTCCAAAATGTCAGTTATTTATTTTTAACATGAAATAATGTAAATTCTTTTCTCAAATCTGTTTTAAACATTTGAGCACAAAATTTAGCAAACAACACTGAGGGAGTATTGTGTTATAAATGGTGTCATCACTTATTAAAATGTCAAACCAAGGTGGGATTTTGCTATACACATATTGGCTGCATTGCAACTGTAACAACATTTCAGAAATACTTTGGCTGTGAAATGCTTTGAGATATCTTGGTCATGAATGAATGTGCAAGTTCAAATGTTAAACCACATAGGGACAGAAAGAATTAAATTTTAAATTTAAATTTACTTCTTCTCTTCTGGCTATCCATCCCACAGGATGATGATGGTTCCTTTCAGTCAGTTTGTGGGGTTTGTTATGAGGATACCCCACTCTTCAGAAAGGAACAGCATGTATGTGAATGGATTTAGGTGAGTAGGGATTGCACAGGTTCATATCCACCCTCTCAACATCCCCTCCTGATCCAGCGCCACGGTGAGGTCCAAGAAGGCTGGGGGAAAGTTCTGTTGCAGTGAATGGCCAGACCAAGCTTTGATGCAAGGGATGCCCTTTCCGCACTTCACTGCACATTTGGAAGATGGCAGTTGACCCTACAAGAGGGTTCATCCACCCTTTAACAGGTCTTGTTTTTCATCCTGCAGAGTGTCTAGCCACCTTTCGCACCATGCAAGCCTGATAGGGGAGGCGGTTTAGTCGCTGGCCATCCAACCATGCGACAGATAGTACTGGGTTACATGGTACCAGCTGCACTCAGACGAGTGACACATACCCTTTCGGCTCACGAGCCCTTGCCACCCAATCACACCCAATTGACCTACGTTCTTAATCGAGTAAGGGTATTGATTTAGGTGGCTGGAACCAAACTAAGCAAAATAAAAGTGTAAGCCTAATTAACCTATTCAAAATGTGGGCAGATGACCTTGATCAATCAGCTGCCACATTAGCTTTTGTCATATTCTGATACTACCCTTTAATCACAATCAATATGGAGGCTAATGTTTGCAGTGATATTTGAAGTGATATCCTTGAGGAACACAGTAAAACATATTGGGAGACATTTTTTCTTGTATTGTCATGGCTTTTAAATAAGTTGACATTGTCTTTAGTGTATGTAGGACTTGCATCCTTTTGACATGAAGGTAATTGACTAAGTCAATGCTGACGAGTTTAAGGATATGAATATTGTTGGGATGGTAGATGTTGGAGCAACCACAACCATTTCCATTCAGTTATCAAGCAAACACATCTCAGGAATATGGTACACAAAAGAAATAAAGAGGCCAGGAGGTTTGGAATGAATTGTAGAGTTTGAATCCTTCCATTTAGAGACCGAATTGCAAGTGGATTATGCACAAACAATCAAAACTGCACCAGCGCCAGTATCTTGAAGGGTTATTGGACTGGAGGTGGTTCGAATACCCTCAAGAGGTGAGGCCAAAGATGCATTTGAAAAGGAAAATAAGATTTTAAGAGTTTCCTTTTGCTAAATGAGAACCAGTTTGAATCAGCAAATTGAAGTTGATGGATCATTAGTGCAAGTTAAGAGAAGAGTGTGAGAATTTTGAGAGAATTAGCAATAAGAAATTTGGTTAAAAAGAGTATTCACTGTTGATTTTAAAGAGATATGGTCGCAGAACAGAGTGAGACTGCCAAACATCATCACGATATGTTGCCAATATCTGAACTGGTAGTATAATTAAAAGCACTAGTTTGGGCAACTACTTAGTTATAAATGGCATCATGTAAGAGCACCACCTCATTGTTCGCACTTCCAGATAGCTTACTGGGTGGCTGCAAAGCAATTAGGAATGAGAACCTTGATATTGAAGCTTTCCAATTGTAATCTCATTTGAGATAGCAGACAGCATAGATGAATTTTCTAATCCAGGATCTTCTGATCTACGTGATGCAGCACCCTTCAGAGGAGTACCTCTGTGCATCAGGTAACCAGGCATATACATGAATCACAGTGATATTACAGTTTATTTTACTATCCTGGATAGCCACAGGAAGACAGGGACAGAGGAAATATAACATTAGAAGGTTGGCGTTGGTGGGTTGACACTTTAGCAGAACTGGAAGGAACTTGTAAGGTTCTGAAATAGTAACAGTGGAAGACTGTTTGAATATTTTCCTCCTTTTCCTCATCAGTACGCAGTCATTTTGAAAATGATAGTAAGTTTCATTCGGGATGAGAAGTAAGAAAGGAGAAACCACAAGTTTGGTTGAGCGGTTGGTGAGAGAGCAAGAGAGATACTGTGAGTCTTCAAGCATTCACTTGGAAGGTTAATCCCCCACACCCCCACCAGCCCCAGAATGCATCTTGAACCAGATCAAGTAATTTAAAGTAACATAATAATTAGTTACTCATATGTGGGTAACCATGGTTTTATACAATGATGTGCTTTGGCAAGATTTCCAATAGGAATTTGAGCCAAATACTGAAATAATGATCTTCTTTAATTATAATGTTCATTATCATCTGGAAGTTGAAATGTTGCTGCCTGCCTTCATTTATTCATAACATGCTGAAGTGATATAATTTGCACTGGACTGTGCCAATAAATTTATTTCTTGATTTCAGTGCTGCCTTGCTTTTGACTCTTGCAACTTTTTTTTGCAAAATAACATGTTTAAAAAGACAGGGCACACTCATTCAATGGCTTGAGCTTGGAACATGCTTCAGTAAGGAACAAATTAAATAAAAATAAAACTAAAAAAATCAGAAAAAGCATTTTGTTTTGATGTGAGTATAAGACTTCCAAGATAAAAGTATGTTATCCCTTTTTATTTTCCTGGTCTTTTCAAAGTATTTACTAATACTGTATGTCAAATTAAAAAGACAACTCTATTTTTATATTACACTAAGGATCACAAAGGTCAATTCCATTCTCTGGTCATGAATCAGTATATTCACAGCATGGAAATAAGTTAGGACAGAAAGATTTTTGCTTATTTATTAACCATGTGAAAATAATTATTTGGAGTAGATCATGAGGAATATAGCAGTGCTAAGAAGATAACTTACTGTAAAGGAAAATTAGCCAGACCTAGTTTCTTACAAAATGTATTTATTTGTAGTAAAATAATGAAAACACTCACAGGTCTGGCAGCATCTGTGAAAACATGAACATTTCGGGTCAAAGGTGGTTCATCAGAAATTTCTGGTTCTGATGAAGGGTTGTGTACCTGAAGTGTTCGTTTTGTACCTCTTCCTACACATTGTCCCTGACTTGCTGAATGCCTACCACATTTTCTGGTTTTATTTCAAATTTCCATCATCTTCATTTTTTTTTACATTTTCATCCACGTTTTTACAATATTCATATTGGCATAGTTTTTATTCAGTAAGCAGAATTTTTGATATAAACATCAAAAGTCCAATATTTGACATTATTGCAACAACCAGTTTTTGCTTTATTGAAATATAGAAATCAGAAATAGGAGTTGAAGTAGGTTATACAGACCTATTGAGACTGTGCTGCCACATGATACAATCATGGTTGATCCTCAATCTTAATATCTTTTACCCATTCTTTCCCCATAACTCTTTGATGCCTCTTATACTTCCAAATCTATCTGCTTCCTTGTGATTCAGTCAGACCCTACCGCCAGTGGTGTAGCTAGAGAGTAAGTGGTGGGGGGGGGGGAATGAACAACCACTCCCCCTGAGGACATTCTTCAGAAGTGGTGCCTTTTCAACAATTTTTTAAACTCTAGTTTCCTTGTGTGATAAAAGTTGAACATCATTTTTTTTTAACTTTATTGCATGGCCTTGGAAGAACTTTCTGGATTCATCCATTACTTTATTCAACCAACAGCTTTGAACTGTGTGTCATTCTCCTGTGATGTGCCGGTAGCTGGCTCCTGGCTTCAGCGCCTTCTCTCTGGCGCTGGATGATTCCGAGAAACTTCATCTTTTTCATGTCACAAGTCATACAGCCCCAGATATATGTAAGTTTCATTCATAATGACACTATTATTGAAACATTAAATTAATGAATGTAGAATGCAATTATGTATATAATAGAGGGGTACTGAAATATTTTGTGTAATGTAGGAGAAATGAGCGTGCATTTACAAGACAGAAACACTTCAGCCTAGCCAATGCACTTTCCTTGCTCTCCTAACGTGGGTGAAATCATAATTCCCCTGACTTTGATACTGTAAGAAGAAGAAATTATCTGGGTGGGACAGAAAGAAGATGAAAGAAATTGCAAATCGAGAAAAAGAATCATCAAAATGTCAGAGATTGGATGATTTTAAATTATTTGGTATGTGTCATGGCACCTTTTTAGAACCTGGCTGTGCTCCTGTCTACCACATCCTCTGGAAGTGAACATCGCAGGTTAACTATCCTCTGAGCATGTTATTCCCTGATCTCTGATGCTTTGTTTGCTCACTAGACTATAAAAGTCCTGAAATTTAAATCCACCTCTTACACTCTTACTTTCTGTGGCAGCAGTTACACCCTCAAAAACCTTTCATAATTCGATTCACACTTAATAGTATTGGACAAAGTATTCTGCTATCATTTTTGCCCTTCTGTCGTTCTATGTTTTCTCTCTTTTTATATAGTTGGGTGATATTTTCCACCCTTCAATCTACAGGAGCGAATTCATATTTCGAAAATTACAATCAAGGCCATCAGCTATTTACATGGCTATTTCCTTTAGTGTGATAGGATGTAGGTTATCAAGCCCTTGGTACTTATTAGCTTTTAGTTAATTTCTTTCTCACGTTTTTTTCACTGATACTAATTTTCAGTGATTTTTCCTTTCAGTCTGGGTTCACAAAGATTTCTGGGTACAGGTATTTGTTTATGTCCTCTTTTGTGAAGACAAACCAAAGTATTGATTTCATTGCTCGTCCATGCCTTTGATCCCCATTATAAATTATCCATTTTCATATTGTAATTTATAATCAGTATTAAGTTCAATCTGAGTTATCTGAGTAAGATAAACAGTGGATAGTTGAACTTGTTCACATCATGTCAACTTCTAATCACAGTCAAGCTGTCAGAGTAAAATGCAAAATGTAGAGTAAAACTTGGCACATCTCCAGCAGGATCAATGATGAATTAGAGAAGAAGTGACCTCAAGACATTTTGGCAAACTGTTTATAGTTCAAGAATAATACAGGCTCAAATTTTGGATTCTGGCCCAAATCCTGCCCTCCTGAACACAGAATAATGCACACATATCTGATGAATGGAAATACATCATTATCATTTTAATAGCAATAAATGTAATTAAAGTAAAACAAAATATACTTTATTCTCATATACTGCAATCCAAACCAAAAATATCTCTCATATGTAGAGTTATCATCACTGTCCTATTTTGCCTTCTTGTAAATAACGAAATGGCCTTTTTCTGCAGTTTTGTTTCTAGCATAGTGTGATGAATTCCTGAAATGTAGCAATAAAATCTCAGTGTTTCTTATTTAGTTAGCTCCTGTCAATAAGGCTCGATTATGCTAGTCACGGCATTGCAAGCCCACTATTTATTTGCTTACTTGATTATAAATATACACGCCTTGTGGTATGATTAGAATGATAGAGTGCTGTGATTCTTTTCTAGGTTGAAAAAATAACTAAAGTCAATGATAAAACCACTTTCAAAATCTTTTGATAGTTTTATCCTAACCAGCATAAAGTTAAAAATATTGTGAATCCAACGGAGAATGCAATTGAACTAAGATTATCCCACAGTGACAAGCAGCCAGGAGACTTACAGACTAGACATTGAGCACATTACTAACTACAGGGATGTGATCCATCTGACCAAGAAGGAAAACAGCAATCACTCCAAGGTACAAAGGTACAAAGACAGCACCAAGTACAGCAGAGAGCTGGGGAAATGTCAAAGACCAAGAATTTGCATGAAGAAGGGAAAACATGGCAAATTAGCTGTTCCATTCAATGTTGAGATACTCACCACTGATAAAATCAGAGAGCAGCAGCAATCATCAAGGATGCACACCATCTAAGATGTGCTCTGTTCTCACTGCTACTATCAGGAAAGAGGTTTATGTGCCACAAGACTCTCACCACCAAGTTCAGGAACAGTTGCTACCCCTCCACCATCAGACTCCTCAACAATAAACTCAATCAGGGACTCATTTCAGGACTCTTACTTTTGCACTTTATAAATTAGTTTTTTCTCCTCTCTCTGCATTGCACAATTTGTTTACGTTTCTTTAATTGTTTTCATGTGCATATTGAGTACAGTTCTTTTATATTTTGCACTACCAATAAATGTTAATTCTTCCTCACCTGTGGGAAAAAGAATCTCAGGGTTGTATGTGATGTCATGTATATACTCTGACAATAAATCTGATCTTTGAGATCAGTGTGAGAATATACTGAAATTTAGAACAGCTACTGTTCCCTTTTCCATCAATCCAAACTGCCTTCTTTCTCTCAACATCAATTCATAGATGTTAAGAAAACACCATTGAATCCATTAACTACATTTGGTTTAAATTTCTCCAATTTATTTACAATGGCAATGAGTCTTCTATTGCTACACTAATCATAAAATACAGAACTCCACAAAAAGACCAATCTGCATTATTGTAACAAGACTTTTTTGTAATATGATAGATGTGGATACTTAGCATCTATCTTTTGTATTGTTTTATCTCTTTTTAATTTATCGGAGATTTTTTACAAAGTACCTATTCGGCTGCTGCAATTTTATGCCAATAAACTTCTTATCATCATTGTTGCTGTATTCCATCTTCCCTCCTTAAATCCAAGTTTAAACAATCCACTGAATATATCCCATCCCAAGTCATTCTCACTCACCCATCCCCATAAGTTACAATAATTCCTCAATGTTAATATTTTCAATTTTAAATCCTATCTAAAAATCTTTCTTTTTCCCATCTCTGCATTCTTCCATTTTCCCATATTTTCAATTCAGTGCTCAACTTTTTTTCTTTCTCAGTTTTACCCTCTCTTTAGTCCAATATTTGCAATGGAGTATTCATTTGATATAAATGTCCAAATTGACACTTTACAATTTCAAAGCTTTTTATGACCTAGTTCTTTGTTCAGGCTTTAGATCATCTATGTATTTTAAATGTCCTCCCATGGAAAATTCCACACACAATTAAGACAACATATCAATGCATAAAAAAATTTGTTTTTGTGTCCAAAGGCAAATTGTGTGCAGTGACTCTATCAAGAGAGAATTTTGTAACACTTTCAAAAATGTTCATTGCCTTGAAAATGTTCATACGGTGAAAGAAGCTGTAAGTTCTTCCCATTCTGTACTAAAGTCTTTTCCATTGGGCTTCCAGGTATAATTGAATAAGAGTTTATTGTCATATACATAGAGTAAATACAATGTATAAATACAATGGCAATCTTACTTGCAGCTTTTCAAGTTTGTACAACTAACACTGACAACAATAATCAATAAGGGTGCAATAAGTTTTGATATGCAGCTGAGTACAAAGATTCCTAGTTAATAATTACAATGATTTTAATGGACAGAATGCAGAGAGTGAGAAAGAATGTGTCATTTTTGGTTGATAGGCTTTGATCAGAGGGTAATATTTATTACCAGGTCACTCCCAGTTATTCATGATCTACAGGTATATCAATATATTTAATAAGAGATGAGAGCCTTGTTCCATAAGGAAGGACAAACCATATACTCTGAAATAAAAACAGGAAATTCTAGAAATACACAGCAGGCCAGGCAGAGAAACAGGGTTAAATTTCAGGTAAGAGATTACATATCAGAACTGGAAAAGTGAGAAAACAAGCTAGTTTCAAGTTGCAGAGATCATGGGAAAAGGATGACTGGGACAAGGAGAATATCTCTGATTGGATGAGACCATGATTGTCAATGGGAAAATTGCTTGCAAAAGCTGTCTAACAGACAGATTAATCAGGATAGTTACAGGGAAAAATCAAAGGGGTGTGTAAAGGTGTGAATTACAATCCTAAGAATGAAAGATATAGAAGCATAAAGTGACCATTCAATAAAGTCATGGTTGATTTCTACCTCAACACCATTTTCTGCCATCTTCCTCAAAATCCTTGATTCCCTAAATGCCAAAAAAAATCTGGAAATGCTTTCGCCTTTATTTCAAAACTTAATTGTGAAATTGCAGCACTTGGTTCGAGAGTCCCCAGTTGTGGTTAATTTAGCTGTTTTATAGCTAGTTCAGTCTATGGAGAGAGAGAAAAGCTGAATTAATGTTAAGGATAGATAGTCCTCCAACAAGACATTTCTAATACCAAGAAAACAAATTAACTAAAATTGTTTAATTTAGTATTGACTGCCAAAGGCTTCAACATAATTAGATAGAAGATGAACGTTCCTAAAGCTTCCATTACACATCATTGAAATAGGCCATAAATTGGTAAGTTGGGAGAGAATGGAATGGAGAATTAAAGTGGAGACCCAAGAAACTTCAGATACTGGAATTTGGAGCAAAAGCCTGTCTAGTGGAGGAGCTCAGCAGGTCAAGTACCATCAATGGGAGAATAAGCTGAGGTCTTGAGGAAAGTTCCAACGCAAAAAGTTGACAATTATTTTTCTCCCACTGATGCTGCTCAAACTGTAGTGTTTCTTTTTTTCCTGTATATTGTTTTTATTGGAGAATTAAAGTATCAGGCAACATAAAGCTTAAATTCAACCTCATAGACTAAATGATTATGTTTTGCAGAGGTGTCAGCCAGTCTGTGTGTGGTGTAGTAGAGTCCACATTGTGGGCATTGAATGCTGTACATTAGACCAGAAGATGTGTGAGTGAATTTTTACTTCATCTGACAGGTTCATTTGCAACTTATGGGAAAGGATAAGATAAAGAACAAATATTGCATCTTCTGCAGTTGCATGGGAAAGTGCAGTGAATAATTAATGCATCATCTATACCATCATCAAGGTATGAGCAAAATTGGGCAGGTGTCTGAATAAAGAGATAGGACCAGATCTACCGGGACCATTGCCTGAAGAGGGCGCACAAAATCAGTGAACCGGTGCGGACTCGAAAGGCCAAAATGGCCTGTTTCTGCTCCGTAAATGGTTATATGGTTATAAAAGTGGAAGATGTAATCAAGGAAAGCATGAAGGGGATAATCCTTTTGAAATACTGGGAAGGGAAGGGGATAGTGGAGAAATCTTTTTACAGGTGGCAGAAAGCACAAAAGCTGATCTGTTGAATGTTGGTGTGGCTGGAAGAACATATGAGAGCAGTGTATAGGAAGTAGATGAGGACTTTGCTCACAATGGTCAAGACAAAGCCATGATTAAGGAAAAAGAAAGGCATCTGGGTGCAAGGACTCATCATGGGCCTATAAATTTTCAAGTTTACAAGAATGAGAGACAATCTCATTGGAGCATAAAATTTTCTTACATGGAAGATGCAGGGATATTTCTCTGAGAATATCTCAATCCAGGATTCACAAAAATAAAGAGTTTGTCTTCTATGATTGAGATACAGAAAGATATCTTCTTCCAGTAGGTAGTGAATGAAGTTTAGATTACACTGAACAACAATTTTTTTCAAAAGGTTTGCTTGATGAAAAATTATGGGAAGTATGATAGAAAACTTCAAAATTATCACAAAGATAATTTCAGATTTGCTGGATCACATAGGAAGTTGGAGAAACAGTAAATTAACTTTCATTGAATTTAGTGTGTTTAACGATGCTGACACTTTGCATGAGTTCAACTGACCATAAAATGTTTTGAAGCTGATTTTCATATATACTCAGTATCTGATGCCTCTCCTGTCAGCGTCTAACAATAGTCCTGTTTCCGATTATCCAAAATGCTTGGGACCAGACGTTTTTCGGTTAACTGGATTTTTTGGATAACTGAGAAATTGCTTTAAGCAATAGCATCAGCAGAATATTTGTATCAGTGGTTGAACAACAAAAAAAAACAACGGAAAGTTTTCCAAGCATGAAATAATGTTTGATTCTTATCAAAAAAATGATCTGTGCTTACAAAATAAGATAAATGCATAAATTCAAGAAAAGATCAATATTTTCAACTTGTGACATCATATCACTGCCAAAAAAAACTTTGGATAACTGAGAATTTCAGTTAAATGGTTTTCAGATAATCGGAAAAGTATTGTACTGCTATTCTGTGGTCACAATGTTCACCTGGTGAATCTTTTCACCATGTTCATCACTGATTGCACCAAGATTAGCAGGGAAGAAGTCCCAATACAGAAAATGATTTTTCAATAACATGTTACACTTCATGATTTTGTATGCTTGAAGTAGACTTAACATATGACAGGAAATCACAAAAATAGGTTGTATCTAAAGAAAAAGTACATGATCAGAAATGTTTAAGGTGATTTTCGTGATCAGCAGCCCAAAATTCATAAAATACATCCAGAAGTGTTCAGGATGCAAATCTTTATTATCCAGTGTTATTCTTTCCAACAGGAATATGGAGGTTCAGTTGCCATCTATATTAAAGGCAGTGACCAATAGATTTTTAGATGACAAGATCATAGAAAAATCTGGGGTTAGAAGGGATGAGGTAAAAGATTAGCCACAATCTTACTGAATGGTTGACCAGTCATGAGGAGTCAACTGATCTTCTCTCATTACACTTTCAATACAATTAATATATTGTTTTGGTTCATATAGTTTAATGCACTTAGACTATCCTTTGTTTCCTCTAACTAAATGCAAAGATAAGTAACGTAACTCCTTAATGTTTAAATCAAGTTTAGTAAAAGCATGCTCTTTATTATCGGAATATAAGAAGGCTAGTAATGAGAAAATACTGCCGAGTTCCTTCAACTCTTTTACTTAGACCTCACCCACACAGATCATTTTCATCTCCCTCCTGCTGGTTCCATCTGAGAAATCCAAAACAGTCACTTTACGAATGTATGCACTTCTTCTGTTTTAAATTTATTTCCATTATCCCATTGAACTAAAAAATTGTTATTGTTAAAACAACATGAAGGGTTATACGAGGCAACTGATGAAAAATAGATGTAATTGAGATTCATTATCATGTATTGGAAACATCAAGGCAAAAGTGAATATAACTCCTGCATAAATATTTGGTGTGGATTGCTCAGAGTAAATTAGGTTTTGTCTATGTGTTGGAGGTGGTGTGATTTAATTTCACTGTCCAGCAAGTTTATCACATGCTGTCAAAATAGAACCTTTCATTGAATGCATATCATAAAAATGTCTCCATAAAGACAAGTCTAAGGTTTTTTTTAATGTGAATGGTTTATTTCAAAATTTGGAAGGATATTAAACTAATTTTCCATTATTTTATTTTGGGATTAATGTGTAATAAACAGTGTCATGTTCATTCTGGTAAAACTGTGTTTTACACATTAGTAAATAGAGTTTTTAAACAATCAAAAAGATATGAATGCAAGTTGAAATAAAGGGATAGGTGAGGAAGGAGAGAGAAGGAATACATGCATCAAGATGATCAAATGTAAAAACTGGAACGTTTAATTGTTGGTAAAATTCAGCAAAATACATTAATTTGATACTGTTATTTCCTCCCTTGTTCTATTCTTCAAGCTGATTGCTCCTGGTTGTTTAGTTCACGATGAACCAGTGGGATGTAGCTGTTGTTATGATGCTAAGAAAGGCAATTACATCCAAATGTAATATTGTGTTGATCCAATGTTATAGATGGTCTCAGTATACATTGCACAGGAAATAGGAGGACGTAGAAAGGTTGATCTTTTCTCTATTTGAAGAACAGGTGACCTGAGGTCACACCTCACTGTAAACAATGTTATTAAGCCAATACAAGTGAGCCATTGGACACTGAGTGCTTTTTCTTCTGTGGTTTGGTATCATTCTTATAATAACACAAAAGGAGGCCATTCAGCTCAACACCTCCATGCTTCCTCCCAGGGAGCAATGCCTTTAGTCCAATTCCTCATCTTCTTCCACCTCCAGCTTAATTTCTCTCACATATGCTCATTAACCACTGCACCTTAATTCTTTTGCCATTATCCTATATTTAGGGCAAATTTACAGTAGCCAGGTAACCTCCCAATATATTCTTGGCAAGCAGGAAGAAAACGACATGGTTGCAAAGAAAATGTACAAACTCCACACAGATAACGCTTGTGGCCCTAGATCTGAGATAACAGCATTAATTGATACACCACCAGGATTCAATGAATATTCCAAATTGATTCTTTCTGATGATTATTTTCCCTATTTGGTTGAAATCAAGCTCTACAGTAAAATAAGTAGAACAAGGAACTTTCTTAATATTAACACTTCAGTGACTTAGAATGATTTTAACTTATAATGGATAAAACATCACAGCTAATTAATCTCATACCATGTAACTGTAATCATTTAATCACAGATAGGATGCTAGTTAACAATTGCAGAACAGATTGGATTTTACTAATGTCACATTTAAAGAACTACAGCATCTATAAAATGTTTAAACTATCAAGATTTTTGGAGGTGTTTATGAAAGAGGAGATGTCAATGTGACACCAGCCAGTAATCTACATGTGAAGCTCACCATCCTATCTTAAATAGACCTGAAATGCTTTTCGTAGAATGTTCTGAAGAGGCTACATTTGGAAGAATGTATGTAATTTTATTTGTTCTGCACAATTGCCTTAAAGCCAATTCAGTATTGATTCTCTGGATTGATTCCTGGGATGAAGGTTGCCCTTTCAAGGAAGATTTGAAACAATTGGCCATACTCACTGAAAGTAAACATTAAGGCATACAATGCTCTAAAACAGGGGTGTCAAACTCAAATTCACGGAGGGCCAAAATTAAAAACTTGGACTAAGTCGAGGGCCGAACTAAATATTTATTGAAAATTTTCAACAGCATCTGCATGTTTTCTCTTCTTTCAACATATGTAATGTTAAACTTTAGGATATAACTTTAGGAGGATAATGTTACAGGTCAGGAGTAGGTAGCTCAAGTTCACCCTTTGCTTGACCTGAGGGAAACATATTTGGTCCCTGTGGAGATGTAGTCAGCATTCACAGGCTGTGTCCATTTTGGCCTGCATCAGGACTCAGCATTTCCTACTCACTCCTCAGGCTCTAGGCCTCTATTCACCCTCGACCCACCATCCCTCTACCTAACCAGTCCTTTACCCAACCTCTACTCACCCCTCACTCCACTTGCTCTGCCTCTACTCACCTCATCCTATACATGCCCCTCTACTGCCTCTCCCCTCAACTTGTTCCTCCCTCTACCCATCTCTCACCCTCTAATCACCCCTCCCCTCTCGCCCTGCCCCTTCCCTTTTACCTCTTCCCTATCCACCCCTCCTTCTACTCATCCCTCACACTAACTGCCCCTCTCACCACCATAACTTCCCCTGCCCATTACTCCTCACCTACACCCTCTGCCTACCCCTGCTTACCCACCCACTCAGGCCCAGCGCGCTGCCAATCAGCCTTTGCGGACAGCCACCATCTCTCTCTTCACGTGCAGAGCCGAACCAGCCGTCCCTGGGGTCCGCGCGGGTGCAAGCGCTGAAGGCCGTGGCGACCGGGAGAAGTGTGCTCGCGCTGTGGAAGGGCCGTCCGGTGCCAGTCGCGTGGGGCTCGCGCTGCCCGGAGGCTGTGCGCAGCCTGCCATGCCCGTCGCGCCGACAGGAAATCACAGGCGCTCGCCAATCCGCCGCACCGCTCAACAGGTGCGGAGAAGTGACTGGTTGTGCGGGGAGCCTTCCAACTGGCTTGCTGGCTGATGACATCGACAGACTTCTCACGTTACAATTTCTCGTGTTACAATGGGGAAGGATGTGCAATGAAGGGGGAGGATGGTGGGGGTGACATTACCAAAAAACAGCATCGGCTCTCGCTGCAGGGCGGGCCACCTCTAATACATTTTTGAAATGATCTTGCGGGCCAAATATAATGTGTGCTCTAAAAGATACGGTGGATACTTAGGTTTTGTCTATGTGTTGAAGATGGTGTGATTTAATTATATTCTCTTTTTTTTAATTTTCTTCATTTCTTTTAAGTTCAGAGGCTAGAATTAGTGAAAATGATCTCAGAATAATGGTTGGTGCTTCAATATTGAATTGATTAGAACCTCTTTTTACACAATCATCCAAATCTTCAATTTCAATGGGCTATGCATGTTCATTTATTGAGTGTTCTCAGTACTAAGACTTGGAAATTTATATACCTAAAGCATTAGTAAAAATGGGGATCCTGCAGGAAAGTTGACTGAAGTCATTGTATCAGATCAGGGGGCATTATGATATTTTTTATGCTGTTGGAGAGGGTGTAACTAAATTTTAATACCATGGTAAATCAGAATTATTGGATTACACCATCTGTGGTCTTAACAATTTCATTTTACATTTGCAGATTATCATTCTTTCAGCCAACTATTTTAATATTCCATTGTTATTTACAATAATATAAATTTAATGTCTTCAGAGTTTTAAATTATAACATTTCAGCTTTATCTTAACTTCATGTGAATGGTTCTATTTTTATTTCACTCATCCAAAATGTTTAAAACAAAACTAGTTAAATGTGAGGACATGCTTTGTTGCCTGCACTTGCTTGATGACATCACTGTTGGTGGAACTGATGCCTGACAGAAACCAATAGCCAGGTAAGGTAAAATCTGCAATGCAGACGTCACAAGATATTTTTGGGCAGACTTCTTCAAGGTCAGTGAAACGCCCTATCACTTTATCACTGACTGGAAAATCTGGGCCATAGGATGTACATTCTATGTACAATTTCCCCAAGGGGGCAGCTCTGAATAAAAAAGATACTGTGCAATGAACTGTTTACCATAAAATTACCATAATTGGACTCACATCACTTATTTTCTGATGACTGCACATGGTTCACTCGTTTCATTTTCATGACCTCAAGTTTGTTGGTGAACTGATGAGAACCACATGTGCACATTTGAACACATATCATGAGCAATAATGTATGAATCTGTCCTGCATTTCAAGGACAAAGATTTATTACGCAAAGCAGTCACTTCTTGAAATGATCTCCAACTGGTTTACAAGAATTGCAAAGAAAACCTTAAATGCTCCATTTAAATGTTATTAATTAACAAGAGAAATAAATTAAATGCACTGTTACATTTCAAACTTTCTTGCTTCTGGGTCTGAGCTCCTGCAGAGAGATGTTCACTGATACAACCTCATGCTAAGATTTTGCAAAGACTCTGTGTTTGAAAATAAAACAGCCACTGTTTTGAGATTGAACTGCATACTGTCTGAATTGAGTACTATAAGCAAACAATCTGTGTGCAAAAGATTTATTTACTTCTCTGCTTCCATAGAACCATAGAAGATTACAGCACAGAAACAGGCCCCTTTTATGCATAGTCCCACTGACCTGAACTCAGTCTATAGTCCTCCATACCTCTCCTATCCATGTACCTGTCCAAATTCTTCTTAAAAATTGAATTTGAGCCTGGATTCATCACTTCAGCTGGCAACTCGTTCCACACACCCATTACTCTCCATATGAAGTTTCCCCCTAAACTATTCCCCTTTCACTCTGAACCCATGTCTTCTGATTTGTTAGTGCCCTAACATTTACCATGTATGTCCTTTCTTGGTTTGTCCTTACAAAATGCAACACTTCACACTTGTCTGCATTAAATTCCATCAGCATTATTCAGCCCATTTTTCCAGCTGGTCTAGATCCCTCTGCAAGCGTTGAAAACCTTCCTCGTTGTCCATAACATCTCCAATCTTAGTGTCATCTGCAAACTTAGGATTTTACTTCACATTGTCTGCCAAGGAACCTCATGTCTTCTTGTATCCTTCCTGATTTCTTTCTTGAGGTTTTTCTTGCATTTTTATACTCCTCAAGTACCTGATTTGCTCCATTTTGCCTAGACCTGCTATACCTTTATCTTCTTCCAAACCAAATCCCTAATATCCCTCAAAAACTAAGGTTCCCTACACCTGATAACTTTGCCTTTAATCCTGACAGGAAAATATAAAATCTGTACTTTTAAAATTTCACCTTTGAAGGTCTTCCACTTAACTCGCACATCCTTGCCCCAAAAACAACTTGTACCAATCCACGCTCTCTTGATCCTTTCTAATTTCCTCAGAATTGGCCTTTCTCCAATTTAGAATCTCAACCTGAGGCTAAGACTTATCCTTCTCCATAATTCACTTGAAACTAATGGCATTATGACCGCTGAACCCAAAATTTTTCCCAACACATACTTTTGTGTCCTGTCCTGTCTCGTCCTCGAATAGGAGATCCAGTATTGCACATTCTTTCTAGTTTGTACCTCTATATATTGATTTAGAAAACTTTCCCAAATACATGTGACCAACTCCAAGCCATCGCGCACTTTTACAGTCTCAGTCCTAGTCAATATGTGGAAAATTAAAATCTTCCACTATTACAACCTTATGTTTCCTGCAGCTGTCTGTTATCTCTCTACAGATTTGCTCCTCCATTCTTGTTGACTATTGGACAGTCTATAATACAACCCCATGAGTATGGTCATTCCTTTCTCATTCCTCAGCTCCACCCATAAAGCTGCAATAGATAGAATATAATTTGATATTATCCAGGGTTGAATATGAAATGTAAATTACTGTACAATCTGCAATGTGATTTTGATACACATTACCTATTCACAAAATCTCTTGAACAGAAAATTCTGTGTGGTACAGGAAGAGGCCTGACAATTTTAATTCTCAAGTGTGTGATAAACAGATGCTCCTTCAGCCTTAAACATACCAGTGTTTTACATCAATGTATTTATTGACATTTTGGCTCAGAATCTTTGATGTGCCCTTTGAGCACTGATTTAAAAGTAAAACATTATTTTTTTTTAATTGTATTTCATTTATGGTTTTTAGACTACAGGCACGTAACAGCACAATCAAGGTATTTTATTGCTACACTGCCAGTCTGAAAAGGAATGTGCAGGAATTTTGAGTCAATTCCTGCACCGTGATTTATCCTGTAGGATCCCGACAGCCTTTTGGAGGAATCCTGCAGTGTAAATCATACCGGAAAAATTTGCTGACAGTTATCCACTCTACTGCACGACCAACCACCGGACTGTTGCACTCAGGTACTTGCAGTCTAAAAATACGCCCAGTGTGAATAACCAAGCGGGCAGTATTTATGCTAATTTTTTCAGCCATTTCTTTTTTCCCCCAACATTGTAGTCTAAAAACCATAACTGGTCCTGCACGCATTCTATGTTCTTGGCATTAAAATGACCTGTTGATGATAGATTACAGTCTGGCAGTGAATCTACTGATGTGAATTATAAACTTTTTAATTGTGGTACATAATAAGTAAATTTCCTGGAAGGAAGGATGATGAAGGAAGTCAGATTCAAGTTTCATTCACAGCCTGAGTAGAAATATTGAGAAAAGTTGGTGCAAATAAATTCCAGTGCAATCAACTTCGGACATTTTGTTTTTTGCAAAACAATATGCAACAAAAAAAATATTATTCAATTCTATGATTCATTTATGAAGTGAGCCAACATCAAATCACATGTTTGGCCCTTGATTTTGAAAAATATATACATTACAGGTTTCATGGTGTTCAAACTATTGTAACATTTTGCCACTCCACTTACTTTCTAACATGTTGATGATAAAGTTGCCGATACCAGTCTTTAAAAACAAGCTGCCTGTTCCAATATGAATGACAAAGAAGGAGGGATCAGGTTGATTGTTGGGGTCTCAACCAATCCAGGTGTGAAAGGCAGCCCTGGGAGATCAATGCCAGCCACCAACCTGCTCATTCCAGAATCCTGGCTAAAGATGTCTGTTGACAGTGGGAGGACAACAACTGGTTGTTGCAGCTGCCTCAAAGCACTATTATTCACACCTAAGAATGGATTTACTGGCATAGAAGTTTTTTTTTTAAATTGAAACTGTTTCAACTTCAAAAATAAATATGCCACTGACTGTTGCAAATTACTTCCGTTAATAAAAATTTAAAATTACTATCTTGTAAATTTGTCTGTCCTGTCTGCAGCCCAGTCAGTTTTTCAAACATTTTGTCATCCAATTTAAGTCAATAATTAATAACTGAATCACACATCTATGAAATGATATGCCCAACAATTTGAAATCAAGAGTTTGGGATTTATTTAAAAAAAGATAGGCTTTGTCTTTACCTTTCAGCTGAAAATAACATTTGATGTTTATCACAGCAAATGAGTTAAATTCACTCGCAATTGTCAATCTTTAATTAGCTGAACTATCAAAAGATGATTTGGAAGAAGTGAGTGGTGGGGACATTGCCTTATAGCTGTGGGAGCCTGAAATTTGGCCTCACCTCGTGTGCTGTTTGTCTTGGGTTTACATGTTCTCCCTGGAGTTCACCAGGTA
The DNA here is from genome assembly GCF_036971445.1 of Narcine bancroftii. Classification (NCBI taxonomy): domain Eukaryota; kingdom Metazoa; phylum Chordata; class Chondrichthyes; order Torpediniformes; family Narcinidae; genus Narcine; species Narcine bancroftii. The sequence continues at coordinate 86,268,252 of NC_091477.1, forward strand.
TTCCTGTTTCTTCCTGCATGGCTGGTAGACCAATTGGCTAACTCGAAATTTCACCTGGTGTGTAGGTGAGTGGTAGAACAGCTATTAAGAATGTGGGAAGAATAGGTTCTTGGTTCTTGATCCTCAAAAATATTCCATATGGAATTTAAACTGGAGATGGAGGAGGGTGGCTTAAGGAGAAGATTTTTGAAGAAGAACTGCCTTAAATTTAATTAGGTCTGGTTGTGAAGATTATTCCATGCTTTAATTGTATGGGGGAAGATATCACTACAAATTGAGTTGCATGCTCTCGTCTGCTCCTAGCAGGCTTGGGTTCGCTGTAGAATTGGACTTCTGTATTGAGCTGGCAGTTTAGCATTTTGTAAAAACAGGTCTGTTTTGCAAAGAGTTCCACTTTAATGAATCCAAGAACTTTGTAACACTCGCTTCTCTTCCTTGTGTATTTGTGACCAATTGGACTGCCTGTCTCTGGACGCATTTGATGGTAGTAGTGCTTTGTTTGTGTATAGGTCCCATGCAGCTACTGTGTATTCCAAACGTGGTCTGTTGAGGGTGAGCTACAGCTTCTCCTTGACAGAAGTTGAACAATGATGGATGTTGTGTCTCAGAAAATTTAGGACTCCTGTTGCCTTCTCCGTTGTATGATACGTCTGATCATTCCAACGCAGAAGCATGAAAATCAAAGGGGGATGGGATTGCTCTGTCAGCCAGCAGAAGATTGATAAACCGAAGTGGCCTAATTTTGTGTCAAAGCAATGATGGAAGTCCCCTTTCTCCAATTAGATTTTGACTATGTTGCAATTATAGGTGGTCCCTGATTTACGACAGGGTCCCATTCCGGCACTCCCATTGTAAGTTGAAAAAGTCGTAACTCAAAAAAGAATACCGCACTTACTATTTTTTTAATTAAATGCTGAATACAACAAGTTGAGTGTTGAATACAGCAACTGCAAGCATGGTTGAGTCAGCATCATGAGAGAGTATGCTGTATGCTACTCTCGTGCGATGCTGTCATCACCCAGAATCGTGTCAGAATAACGTGTCGCATATCTCAAGCGTGGGGACACATCGGAACTCGAAATCGAAGCTAAGGATTTGAACTATCGTAACTTCGAAAATTTCTAAGTCGGACCATCGTAAATTCGGGACTACCCGTATAGGAAATTATCAATCACAGGAGAGTAGACCTTTTCAACTGCTATGTTGAATTCGATTAATCAGAGCGAAATACAGCACAAAAACAAGACTTCCAACCTAGTGAGTCAAGCAACAAGCATCTTTCTACTTCTATCCCATTTTAAAAAATTCTTTCCACCTTCTTCTCAATTCTCCCTCGATTCCAGCACCAGGGTCAATTTACAGTTGCCATTTAATTTACCAAATCATGCATCTTTTGGGTGTGGGAGGGAACTGGAGCACCCAGAGGAAACCCATGCAGTCACAGGGAGACATGCAGGGGATTGCAGATGTTGGAATCTCAACCTTCTGTCACAGGGAGAATGTGAAAGCTCCACACGTAAGGTTGTGATTGAAGCAAATCTCTTGAGCTGTGAGACAATAGCTTCACTAGCAATGTCACTGTGCTGCCCTCATTTATATATAAAAGGATAATAAAACGAAAAAGACCTTGCATTTAACTGAACTGCAGTTGTTGAAAATCTGAAGGACAAAACAGAATGTGCTGGGCATTCCAAGGCTGCTGAATGATCATTGAGCTGAAACTTTTTTTTTCTCTCTATGGACTTTCTGAGAATTTCCACTTTTTTCTCCTTTTATTAGAGGTAATATCTTTATAGACTGTCTCTGTGCTTCACTGCCAGGTCAATAAATAAAGGTTAGAAGCACCTTAATGTAAAATAACACCAAAAGAACTGCAAAATAAGGTTTGCATTTTAATCTTCAATTGAGTTTTACAAAGGCTGGCATTAAAAAAAATCAGGTTTACTTCAATGTTTAAAGAATAGGTATTAGAAGATTAACAGCCACAATGTGTTTTCTAACATCGGAGCACTTTTTAAGGTAATTTTGGTAATTAACTATGCAAGTAAGGAATGTTAGCTCAACCCAATGGCATTTCAATTAGGATGTTTGTACCTCAATACCCAGATGTTAGCAGAAAATTTTAACGTCACAAAATATCTCAGCGCAAAAGGTGAGAAAATTAATTTGATTTTGTCTAGGTGGATATCCACTGGCATAAACTGCACTTAACCTCTATTTTTTTTCTTGTTAGGTAAAACATTGCTATCTTTAGAAAAGATGGCATAAAGGAGACCATTTTAAAAATGGAAAATATCTTTCAGCCCATGCAAGGTGAGGCCTAACACATGTAACTTCACCCTGTATCAACCACATGTCATCTGTTGAATGACACTGTCACTGAAATTAAGAGAAATCTGCAGCACATTCAACACTGCTCCATTTTAAGGGAGTGAGAAGACGGAGGTGAAAAGGAGGCAAAATGAGTTTTAAAAAAAAACAAGATTTCTTATGATATATCATTCCTTAACTGCAGAACATGATAATATGAATTGACTGAGGGCTCTCTTTAACCACAGTAAATGCCATAAGTCTCATTCATCAGGATAATTCTGATGATGCCAACTGTCAAATAACATACAGCTTCCCCCTAACTACCTCTCTCCAGTTACCAGCCCAATATCCTCAGATAAAAGCCTTCATCAAGCTGCCTGGTTGACAAGTAGCATACATCTAAATGAGGCATCCTTGTGTAATGGATAGCTCTGGAATTCAAACTCAGATATCTTCAGGCAAAGAGCCAAACTCTAAAATGTTTTCAAATCTTCTTAGCCAACATTTCATTTTACATGTAATTAAAACATCTCTTGAATAAGACAGACTTCAAAATCATTAGTGAGAACTAAAGATAACACAAAATTAGGCTTGTTTCATTGCCTTTATTGTCATTTATTTAAATAGATTGAAAATTGTCTTTTGCAATCGACGGCAAGGATAATATTTAATATGAAATACTCAAGCAAAGGTAATTATTCACACAGTTGATCTAATCCAGATGTAGCAGCAATTTACAAATGATAGGCAAAGGTAATTGGCAATAAAGTATTGCCAGATTATTAAATACTGATGTGCGATCTTCAGAGGATTTTCCATTGCTTAAATGGATATGTATATTAATTATTCTATATTTAATTCATTTTTATACATCTAGAAATGATAAAACAAAAGTGCACCACATGAAAGTATCTTATATGTCGGTCTGTACCATGGCAAGATCCCATGTACAGTTGACAGTGGAAAAGTCTTCAGCTGCACTTAGGTAAATTACATCTGTAGTTGCCCAATCCATACATTAGAAACATAGCTTTGAAGCAGGATAAGCTATTTTGTCTTCATGCTCTTGTGCTACTGAATAAAGTCATAGCTGATTGTACTACTTTACTGCACTTGCCCTGTATCACTGGATTGCCCCCATTTCTAAAAGTCTATCACCCACTTTCTTGAATATTTTTAGTAACTTGAGTTTTCTCAGACCTCTTGGGTAGAGAATTCTAAAGATTCATTATCCTCTGCATGAATAAAAATCTTCTCATCCCTGTCCTAAATTAGTGACTTTGATTCTGGTTGTAAACCACAACTCTAGACCAATGTCTTTTCTACTTTAACTTTGTCAAACTCTACAGAGTTGTATATGCCTCACTGAAATCGCCTCTCATTCTTCCACCCTCAGAAGAGTGTAAACCAAGTCTATTTAATCTGTTTTAACTGATCATCCCTGGAAACAATTTGATGAACTTACTGGATTCCCTCTTTTAAAAGTAGATCTTTCCTCAGATGGGGAGATCAGATGGTGAACAGTATTTCTATCACTGTCTCCAATGAGTTTTTACATTCTCTCCGGGACCTACATGGGTTTTCTCCGGGTTCTCCATTTTCCTCCCACTCTCCTAAATATTTGGGGTTGGCAGGCAAATTGGGTGTAATTGGGTAGCATGGGTTGTATGGGCTGGAAGAGCCTTCAGTGGTGCTGTATTGTTAAAATGTAATATTTCAGACACAGTTTCAACAAGGCTCAATATAATTGGAATGAGTAATCTCTAGTCTCATACTCAAATCTTCTCACAATAAAGGGCAGTGGATAATTTGCCTTGCTAAGTGTGTGCTGCAGCTTCATGTTAACTTAATGACAAATTCGAAACACTAATGTCTTTCAAAGTCACATCAGTAAAAAATTCTCTGCCACTTTTTTTTCTACCAAAATGACTACAATCTTTAATCACGATTATATTCCATCTGCCTGCCATTCAATGAACCAATCCATGTTCCCCTGAAGTGTCTTGCCAGATTTCTCTCAGCCCACACTGCCACCAATTTTTAATCATCAGTAAACTTGAAATTATTACACTGAACCGCTCCCCACCCCCACCTTGTCTAAGTTTTGATGTAGATTATGGGTCCCCAGCACCAATCACTACAGCATCCCACTGGTCAAAACCTCCCACTTTGAAAAGAACCCATGTATTCCTTCTCTATTTTCTATCCGTAAATAAATCCTCACAGCCAACACTGCCATTCAGCTGTTTTTATTATCAGCCATCTTGAATATATTACTCTTTATTTTCTCCTCTCAACTCCTTGATATAAATGTGAATAACAGTATTCCACACTCCTACTTGACATCTCTCTCACCAATAGATCTTTGTTTTATCCAGTTTTGTTCATTCACCTAATCTTTCCAAGTGTCTCTGGGACTTTCAGCTTCCACAAACAATTGAACCTCCTAACTTACTTTGATAATAAGGTTTGGATCTAGTGCAAATATTCTGCATTGTTTGAACTGTCATGCAAGTCATCACGAATAGGGAATATGCTTTTGGAATATGAGACACAAAAAAAGGTAGCTTCTATCTCTATCAAGCTGAAAATTTCAAAGTAGAAATTATCTCTGTTGGTCTGACAAATTCATGCAGATCACTGATCATATTACTCAAAAATTCTCACTCATTCTGTGTCTTATGATACAAGTTTCTAAAACAATTTGTGACAAATTAACCAGCATTTTCTATAAGAATTACTTTGATATGCTGTAAAATTTGCTTTTTCTCCTTTATATTTGTATTCACTTTTTAATGGATGAAATCCACTAAGTTCCTCACTTACCTTAAGTTTTCTTGCCCTTTTATCAGTCAAAATTAACACAAAACAACACTATTATTAAGTATTTGCAGGTAGGATTCAGGCAGATTTACCCAAATGCGTAGAGCCAACATCAAACCCCAAACAACATGCATTGCTAGTACTATCCTCAGTGTTCTGAAGCATTAAGTTCCTGAAGTAATATCCACAGTCCAGGGTTACTGAACTGAATCAAATTTGCATCCCATTCCAAAGTTAGGCTGGTAAACTTTTGTAGTGGAGACTGAGTGATAAATTGGGAAAAAAATAATTATGTTATTTGGAATAAAGAGCTTGCATACAATAACAATGTTTAAGAGGCATTTAGACATATGAACAGTCGTGAAATAGAAGGATATGGACCATGTGCAGACAGATGGGATTAGTTTAGATTGACATCATGGATTGTGCAAACATGGTGGGCCTGTTCCTGTACTGTATTTTTGTATGTTCTATGTATTAGCATTGATAATCTTGAAAACCACATCAGTTTCACAAACCCTTCAGGAAATTAACCCTGACATCCTTACTAGATGTGAGAAACACAACATGGTAGATTCTTATCTGCCCACTGAATGGGTTAGCAGAGTATTCAGCTCGGGGCAATTAGAGGGGCCTAATAAGAGTGCGTGTTATGCTAACCTTTATTGCTGGAAGGTTTACCTTGAGGTTTTGAGGAGATAAGTTTACTATACAATGAAAACTTTCTAGTCTGGCTCAAGAGCTGGCAGTTTTGTAACAGAAGGAGAGATTCAGGAGGCTAGTCCCCATTCTTCAAACTGGAGGAATGAGAGATGATCTCATTGAAACATAAAATCTTAGAAAGCTTACTAGGTCAGATAGAGGCAGAATGTTTCTCTGAGTGGAAATTATTTCTTCATTTGGAATCTTTGCCTCTGTGGATTATGAAGGGCCAGTCATTGATTGTATTCCTAGTTTTGTTTAGAGATTAGAAACATCAAGGAATATGGGGAAGGATTGTTTAGATCAAAGGTGTGCAATGATCTTCTTGAATGATAGAGCAGGCTTGAGGGACCAATTGACCTTCACCTGCTCCAATTTCTTACATTCATTGATATGTGTTGTGGGAATTATTGATAGGTTAGGAGGTGCATTCTGCCCGAATCTCACAAAATCTTGGGAGATTGTGACATTTCTAGACCAAATATTTTGCCAACAATACCCACAGTTCAAACACTGTCAAAGAATAAACCCTTTCTACAACATCAAGTCCAGAAAAGGTACTTTTTTTGCTTTATTTAGCATTTATCAGAATCAGAATTTGGTGTTTTGTGGCATAGTGTAAACATTCATATTATATCCATCTTTCAACATTACTATTAAAAAAATAATAATATTAATGCACAAAAGGTATGGCAGTGTCTTTGGTTCATTGATTATTCAGGAATCTGATGGCTGCAGGGAAGAAGTTGTCCTTGTGTCATTGAGTGCTTGTCTTTAGGCTCCTGTACTTTTTTCCCGATGGTAGTAGAGTGAAGAGGGCATAGCCTGGGTGGTGGGGGTCTTTGAGGATAGAGGCTGCTTTTTTAAGACAATGCCTCATTTAGATGTCCTCGATGGAGTGAAGTCTTGTGCCTGTGATGTCACAGGCTGAGTTAACAACCCTCTGGAGTTTATTCTTGTTCTGAGAGTTGGTGCCTCTGTACCAGGCAGTGATGCAATCAGCCAGAATGCTCCTTACAAAGTATAGCCACTCAATTATTCAGCAAAAGATTCCTACTGTATCTTGAAGTGATGAGATAAATAAGTGAAGAAACCCATGGAGCATATTTTATAAAAAGAAAACATTTTGCAGATGTATTGAAACCCAATGAGTTGGCTGTTATATTGGTAACATGGGCAGCATCTTTGGGATGTCCATGTCTCAGTTACTCTCAGTGATTCAGCCATCCTCCACAGGCAGGGCTGTCTGCAGCCCCCTCTACTCGAATCAAGCAAACACAGTTGAACTAACACCAACCTATCTATATCTAGAAGCACAATGAAATGGGGCAGTATAATCGCTCTGCTTCCTCACAGCTCTAAATGTCCCAGGTTCAATCCTGACCTCCAGTGCTGTCTGTGTAAAGTCTACCATTGATCATGCTGGTTTCTTCCTCATTAGAACATCAGATGGTAGGTTAATTTGAAACTTTAAATTGCCCCAATATATAGGCAAGTGAGAATTTCTGAGAGTTGACAGAAATATGGAGAGAATAAAATCTGATTAATGTAAATGGGTGCTTGATGAATGATGTGGATTCATTGGATTGGATAATCCATTTCCTCTGCTGAATGACTGAAATATTCTGAAAATATCCTCAGTGGAGCCGAGTCCATGGTCTGATCAATGATGACATTATGGAATGGCAAAGCAGCCTTGATGGACAATGGCCGATGTCTGCTCCTATTTCTAACATTCGTACATAATAATTTCTGGAATCAGATCTAATTCTAAGCCATAATTACATCTTAGTAAATTATCTAGCTCCAGAAAACAGATTTATGCATGCAGATTTTAATTTTCTACAATCAATATTTGACAAAACAGTGAATACATTAGACACATGTCAGGGAATCATAGATCTCAAATTAAATGAGGAATGCCACAGTGTTGTCCTTGAATCATCCTGGATACCTGACATGATAATCTTTGGAGTATGCTAATACAGTATATAAATTACCAAACAACTAAGCAGTTTATGAATACTTAATTGTAATATTAAAATATAGAAGTTACAGTTTTTAGTGCTTTGCAATAAAAAAAATAGGAAATGTAGAGTAGTTTGCGGACTTTGAGAATTAGTTAATATGATTGGCTGCTCAGCCAGGTTCATAACATCATCATTGTTGGATGTCCATACCTCTTTGTTCTGTTGGGAGACCACAGAAGACAAAGGAAAAAGGTGAGTCTTTTCCAGAGAAACTGCTGGATCTTCTTGGACAGTTTTCTTAATGTTCAGATGGAGCCATTGCCTTAACTATGAAAATTTAGCACTATTTTATTGCTGTGGAGATGAATAGACCTTTGTATTGCTATCACAAATGCATGTATTCTTTCAGAAGCATTACTAAGAGGGATCTGATTGTTTCCCTATTGCCATTACATACTTTTTCATCAGTGCTTCACTCAAAATCTTGGTATTCAGGAGAAGACAGGAATGGGCTTTTCATTCATCAATCTTGCATTTCAATTGCTGTCTTTTGCTGGAGAACAGCAGAGAACAAGTGTAAATTAGTTAAGACCACAATAGATTTGTATTCAATTGATTGTGCTTTACAGCTCCCAAATGACCTCCATCTATCTTCCTTAGCGGTAGAGGTGTGTAATTGAACTGATGAAAGGATTGAATAATGAAGTTCTAGATGCCAGTTCCACTGTATTTGCTAATGGAATTACACTGTGAATACTAAACTCACCATCCGGAGTCTAGTTGGTTATTGTGATGCCCATAAATAACTGATTTAAAAGCGTGAAGAAACAGGATGCAGAGTTTCTTTCTCTGACTCCAATATGTACTTTGGCTCTGAGTTACTTTGAAACGGGCGCAATGTCCCTGAAATATGGAGTGAATTCTAAAGGGTTAAGTTCTGAGAAATGGCTGGCTAAAGATGATTTGTCTTCAGCATTCAACAATGTTGAACTACATTCAACATTTTTGGTATTTGTCCTCTGAGATTTCCAGGTCCAAAATCCAACTCTTAAGTCACTTGATCGGGTCCTTTTTGTGGTCATCCAGGCATTTGAAACATCACTTCCTTAATCATTTTGGAAAGTAAGCAAGCGAGAAAACATATGAGACAGTAAAGAGAATGTCATGAAACATTACTGAGATGGAAATCAGTGTCTTTAGTAATGATGTGGATAATTGGCCAAAGCAACCGAGATTAGAGGAGAGTTTATGGAATAAGATGTGACAGTTTAGAAAACTGTTCAATATGATTTACTTGCTGCCAATGACAATGCAACCCCCTTCATAAAGGAATCTAAGAGGGTTATGGACAAGAGAACCATGAAGGGTGAACAAGGATGGACTGAGCGGAAGGGAAACTCAACAGGGAATGCATAACACTAATGGGCTACTGTGTGAAGCAAGGAGGGTGAGGTGTTTACCAGTGGACCAGGCAATGTCAGGGCATGCAGAGTAAAAGTGGACCATGGATTGGTATGTGGGAGCAAGTAGAAAAAGACCTGAAAAGGACTTGACATCATGGAGCTCCATTGGAATTGAGAGGTTAAACCAGGAATAGGGATGGCAGAGTTTCGAGGAAACTAATCAAGAAATGCACACCATGACCGACGGCAAGATCAGGCGGGGGAATAGGGTGATTGAAAGTGTAAAAATATGTCAGGTGAAGACCCAGGATGTCAGATAGGGTGTAGCAAGAATTGGTTAACAAAGATCTGGAAGAGAGATCTCAGATTGGTCCTAAAGTTGACCTGAAAGGGAGAGGGCAGCATGAGTGGACCAGGGAGGGTGATGGTCTGGAGGACTAAGTTGGGTGAAGAAGAAACAGGGATGAGAAAGGAATACATTACAGTAATGGGCTGCCGGGTGAAGCAGGAGGTTGTGTTTAGTCATGGACCAGGCAATCTGAGGACATGTGGCATTATGAGCTGAAGCACCCGACGTGGTCAAGTGCAAATGAATTGTACCAAAAAGGAGAGGGCAGCCTGGTGCTAAAGTGAACCTGAAAGGGAGTGGTCAGTGCAAGCAGACCTGAATGGAAGAGAATGATGTGCTCAAGCGGTCAGTGTAGGGTGAAGGCCCAGTGGATCGTGTAGAGTGAACTAGGCACTGGAACAAAAGAGTGTACAGGGAAAGAACCAAAGAATGCACAACTGTAAACAACAGCAAGGCTCAAGTAATGGAACAGTGTGTTCAGAAGTGTGAAGAGACATCAGGTGAAAAGCCAGTACATCTGGCAGGGTGAAGCAGGAATGGGTGACAGACCTGAAAGGTAAAGGCCAGTGCAAGTGCACCTAGAGGAATGTGGCAGCATAGTGTGCAAGTGCACCTGGAAGGGTAAGGGAAACACAAGTGGACCTCAAAGGAATATGGCAGCTTGGTGCACAAGCAGACCTAAAAGGCAGAGGCTTGAGCGCAGTGGAAACGGGCCTGAAATGGTGATGGCCTATCGGTCCACACCAGGTAAAGAAGGACTGAGCATGGGAGACCTAAACAAGGAATGCACAACAGTAATGGGTCATTGAGTGAGGCAGGGAGAGCTGGGTGTTTAGGACATGCAGGATGATGCACCAGGTGTGGTTAAGTAGGAATAGATTAACAAGGATCTGCCAGGAAACAGGAAGGAGGAATTGATTTTAGGCCATTGAAAACTGCTTGTACTATTTGATGTGATGTAGTCACAAAATTAAAGGCTTAGGAGGTAAATCAACAACCAAGGGAGACTTTAACTTGCCAAATATATTTTCATAGTTAGCTAGAAGATGTAGAATATTTACAAGAAGCTTTTCTAGATAATTTTAGATCCAGTTTAAAAGACACTGGGTCATTTGCATTGTTCAACTTTAGAAGGATATAGACTAAACAGAGACAAGTGGGGCGATCTCAGGTTGGCAACAGTAGTATGGATGAGTTGGGCTGAGGAGCCTGTTTCCATGCTGTAGAGTTCGATGACTATGACCATGGTTGTATAAAGGACAGCGAACCAGCAAGGGGGTCAAACAGCAAAGCTCTCCACAGGTTGCACGAGGAAGTATTATAGTACACATGTCCAGACTATTAAAACAGAACCTGCAGTAGTATTCAGCATTTAAGGCTGCTCTATTCCAGCACCGAGATTGTCAGTTGGCCAGACCATCTGTCGGAGTGTAAATTGGAGCCTGTCATCATAACGTGCATTGTATGTTGTCTGTGGAGGTCCTCATGGCTATAAATTCTTCTGACAGTGAATTCTTCCAAAGAGAATTCTGGCAGTATGAGTCAGTTGCAATGTACATCATTTATGGAACACAGAGTTTATTAGCTTACCTGCAAGAGCAGGAGCAAAGAGCTGAAGGATTCATACAAATTATTCCCACAGGTAGAGCTTCATCATCTAGCAAACCAGCTATCATATTTTGGAACTGGTTTTGGGATATTGTAACTCTTAAAATCAGCATGTTATTTCACCAGGTATGGTGATAGGCAAATGGTCTTGGTGTGATTCAGGACAACAGTACCAAGGAGAATAGAGATGAATGGTTTGGGATTCAGGAGAACTGTGCAGGGGAAGTTTTTGAGGTTAATTTCCTAATGCTCCCCACAGTGGTAATTTGGATCTTACTTGGTATTATTTTGATCCTACACCTCCATTCCCAGCTCCCCCAGCCTCATTGATGTTACCCATCAAGATCCTGATACTGGCTGGGTGCTGATGGACTATTCATGGGCAGCTTCCTGCCAACCCAGCCTTCTACAGCTTCTCGTCTTGAGCAGGCAAAAAGTTGGTCACCAGGATTTAATTTGATCTTTTCATTAAATTAGAGGCTCTCACTCTGCTGCAGAGTGACACAAAATTAAGCCAGCAAGAGATTTTACCATTGGAAATAGTTTCCTCTTTAGACAACCTTATGGCCCTGTTGTGTATTGCTGAGGATGCAGACAGGGAAGGAGACTGGTGCTCCCACAGATGGCCTCACTCCGAGAACATGAAAAGTACCTTGCCTACAGTGTCAGCAAAACATTGTGAGGCGATTGTCCATGCAATCTCTTACATGGAAACAGAGGAACCCAAATGATGGAAGAGCATAACTTATTGGAAGTAAAATTTTGTTAAAAGTTGGAATCCAGAGCAGTTCCTTTAATGAGGCTGTTGGAAGTTCTTTAGCCCCAGGGTAATTAACTGATACACGCCAGATGTCCGCAGCTTCATTCCTCAGTCTGCACTGAGAAAATTGGAGCAGCAATTGTGCTGCTTTGATTGGCCTTAGCATGACCAGGGCAAAGGCAGGGGGAAAAAAAAACACACTTCTTATAAGTATCCATTAACTCCCAATTTAATGTGTGGCTGTTTGGCAGGAGCAGCTTGGCATTGGGTGCAGTCAATTCCCTCCCCCAACCAAACACCATTCCAACATTTCAGATCTGGGATTAATCACCTCTCACAGGTTATTTGACAAATCAGAGGATGGATGGGTTTTAAAACTTAAAAGCCCCAGACAGCTGCCTCCTCTCCCTTTCTTCTTCTCTCTCTCTCTAAACTGCTGAAGGCCTCAACCCCACATCAGACATAATAGGAAAAGCAAGAGGAGATTTTCACAGCGTGTCTATTGTCATTAAATCTCAGTCCTGATGTTATGAAGGGTGGTTTTTGAATTTGCCCTTCTGATAGTGGCAGTCATTCAACTTGGAGTCCATTGTTAAACCAACAGGAGGAAGATACAAGTGGATTACACTTCTCCACTCCCCCACCAGTCAATTGGTCCTGGGGAATTGCATCAATTTCTCCCTTGTTTACTTTCTTTCTCTCTGTCTGGGGTAAGACCTCCTTGACCAGATTTGTTATTTTACTGGTTGGAGCACGTGCACTGATGATCACGGTGTGCTGGTTCCAGACCACTGTGATCTGGGTGGGGGTGGACGGGGTCATGAGGCATCTGCTATCCCATAGGAGAAGTGATTATATACCAGCTTAGTTCATTCCTGATGTACATAATCCTCTTCCAGTTTGCTCTTCATGATGGACTAACCGCCACCTTGTTTTTTGAGCTGGCCACTTCCTGCTTTTTGCATCTCATTCTGGGCATCATCAGTGTCTATGAACATAATTCCCTGATCTGAGCATCAGCATGGTGATCATAGGATAGTTTTTCAGAGATGTTGACATTTATGAATTTTACTAAAATCACAGCTTCTGCAGCCTATCTTGTTTCTCTCATTGTCATCTAATTGTACAAGTACAACCCAACAAAACAGTGTTCTTTGGTCCTTGGTGCAAAACATGCCAATGCACAACCAGACATAACGCACAGACAAATAATACATATGCAGGACAAGTTTTTTAATCTATAAAAATAAATATTGTTTTGTACATATAAGAGTCTCAGATGGTTAGTGTGAGCAGTTCCTTTGATCGTTCAGCATTCTCACAGCCTGTAGGTTAGGGTTAGTGAGGTACAAACCTTTTTGAGCTGATTTAGTACATAAACAGAAATGAATTTGTAGCAAATTAGATGTAGTGAAATTTCATCTTCATTCAAATAATGCAGAAACAAAAAAAAAATATATAATATATATATCTTGTCTTTGGCTTGGCTTCGCGGACGAAGATTTATGGAGGGGGTAAAAAGTCCACGTCAGCTGCAGGCTCGTTTGTGGCTGACCAGTCCGATGCGGGACAGGCAGACACGATTGCAGCGGTTGCAAGGGAAAATTGGTTGGTTGGGGTTGGGTGTTGGGTTTTTCCTCCTTTGCCTTTTGTCAGTGAGGTGGGCTCTGCGGTCTTCTTCAAAGGAGGCTGCTGCCCGCCAAACTGTGAGGCGCCAAGATGCACGGTTTGAGGCGTTATCAGCCCACTGGCGGTGGTCAATGTGGCAGGCACCAAGAGATTTCTTTAGGCAGTCCTTGTACCTTTTCTTTGGTGCACCTCTGTCACGGTGGCCAGTGGAGAGCTCGCCATATAACACGATCTTGGGAAGGCGATGGTCCTCCATTCTGGAGACGTGACCCATCCAGCGCAGCTGGATCTTCAGCAGCGTGGACTCGATGCTGTCGACCTCTGCCATCTCGAGTACCTCGACATTAGGGGTGTATATATATACTCTCTTTAAAGGCCCTCATTAGCATCCTGGTTGGTTATCTGATGTTGACAAATCCGGGCTTGTATTTCATGAAATTCCCCTGGGCCTGGTTCGTCCAGTCACCCTTGCCAGTGAGCTGCTGATTGCCTTTATCCATTGATCATTTTCGTTAGCTCCATCACCAGCCAGAAGGAGAACTATCCTCCAGATTTTTTCCTCTTTTCTATATCCCAGCAATCCTCTCAATAAAACTGGCTAAGGTATGTTCACTCTGGAGTGTCGTTTTAAAAATAAAATGAACTGTGCTATCCAAGATGGTGAACTTCAAACCTAACAATCTTCCGTTGTATTGAGGGAGCCTTACACTGCCTGAGAGTCATTTGTTTTTTTGAATGAGGTCTTTAATCCATTCTGAACTTTCAATGGATGTAAAAGGTAATACATAGATTTATTTCAAAAATGAACAAAGAAGCGATCAAGAGTGTTCAAG